>NW_028277042.1:1958783-2109459 GCF_059951505.1 Python bivittatus | reverse complement strand
ACTCATTATTGTACCACTCTCCAGCCCTTCAGCAAATTAACTGCCTCCTGCTACAGCCAAATCTTTCAAATTTTGACTCATCAGTCCAGAGCATCTGCTGCCATTTTTCTGCACCCCAGTTCCTAAGTTTTTATGCATAGTTGAGTCACTTAGCCTTGTTCTCACATCAGAGGTATGGCTTTTTGGCCACAATTCTTCCATGAAGACCACTTCTGGCCAGACTTCTCTGGACAGTAAATGGGTATACCTGGGTCCCACTGGTTTCCACCAGTTCTATGCTGATAGCACTTCTGGACACTTTCCAATATTGAAGGGAAGTAAGCATGATGGGTCTTCCATCTGCTGCATTAAGTTTCCTTGGCTGACCACTGCATCTACAGTCCTCAACATTGCCCATTTCTTTGTGCTTCTTCAAAAGAGCTTGAACAACACATCTTGAAACCCCGGTCTGCTTTGAAACTTTTGCCTGGGAGACCTTGGTGATGTAGTATGACTACCTTGTGTCTTGTTGCTGTGCTCACTCTTGGCATGGTGTATGATCTGTGACAGGAAACTCTTCCACAACCTCACCTAAATAGCAGAGTTTGGCTGTTCCTCACCCAGTTTTAAGCCACCTACACAGCTGTTTCTGTTTCAGTTAATGACTGTGTTTCAACCTACATAAGAAATTGAGGATCATTAGCACCTGGTTGGTATAACTGGTTAATCATACACCTGACTCTAATCCTACAAGATTCCTGACTGTGCAAGTGTAAGAATTGATGCCGGTTTGAAGCCAAAGAGTAGTCACACCAAATATTGATTTGATTTAGATTTCTCTTATGTTTGCTCACTTTGCATTTTGTAAATTGATAAACATAAACAATTACAATATACATTTTTGAAAACATTACTTTACAGCATTTTTTCACACCTGCCTAAAACTTTTGCACAGTACTGTATATATCATGAATTCATATTTTTCTGTTTCACACAAAAAGTCCAAAAGGGGTTTTCAATCAGCATTACAATTAATCAGTGTCTTTCCTCTAATCAAAGGTGTCAATTTTGCCATCTGAACCTATGGAACAACCGTCTGATGACCCTGGTCCAAGTTTATGGTTTCTCCTTGACCTGAAGCGACCTGCATGTTTTGGAAGACTCCTATTTTGGCTTGTACTGTTTCTTATTTCACTGAAAGGTGCATTTTTTGGTTAGGTTTGCTTGTTTGTTTTAAATTGTGAATCATATTTATTTGTGAGATGCACCATAATTGCAGCCTTAATGTGACAAGCCTGCAGACACTGTGGCTTTTGTGCTGGCTAGTCATGTATCCTCACTTCTGCATGAACTCTGGAGTGGGAGTTGGGAGGAAGGAGAGGGTTCTGGGGCAAAGAAGCAAGTAATGGAGCCACTGGTTAATAGCTAAAGGCCTAAAGTGGCTAACATGTAGTAGAGTAATAGCTGCTGAAGATGGATTGTAGTCTGTTGGTTCTGTCTAGAGCAGTGTTTTTCAACCTCAGTGACTTTAAGATGTGTGGAGTTGAACTCCCAGAATTCCCCAGCCAGCATGCTGGGAATTCTGGGAGTTGAAGTCCACACATCTTAAAGTCACTGAGGTTGAGAAACACTAGTCTAGAGTATGGTTGACTGGCAAACCTAAGATGAATTGACATCTAACTGGCATGTATAGGAAGCTGGGTGAGACTGAGACAAGATTCATTGAAAGGAAAGAAGACTGATAAGCATTGTGGAAAGAAGACCCTGGAAAGAAGACTGATAAGCATTGTTATGAAAACATGTGGTGAGATGACCTTATTTTTCCTCCTAAAAATTTTATACATACCCAATTAATCAGCTAATCACCGATCATATCTTCACACTGGGTGCAGAGGGTAAAATGTCAAATATTTGCTAAGCCTTAATGGGAGTAATATTAGCAATAAGAGGTGGGGTGTGTGTGTGCAGATGCAGATATCTTGGGAATGCACATACGTTAGGCTTATATTCAGTGGTGTTAAGATTTGCATGTTTAAGTGTTTTTGAGAAAAAATGCAAATCCAGAGGAAAAAAAAGTGTAGAGTGCCTATAGCTATGCTGTGCTATGTTTGCCTAGAGAAAGGTTTGGGGGGAGGGGGAGAGAATGTAAAATAATTAGCTGGAAGACGTCTCACCCACAAACAATGCAAAACAAATAGCTGAAAAAAACCAAAAGATTCGTCTGCTCTAATAAGGCTTGGCTTATATCCAAATCGCTTCTTTGCTTCTGAATCAAATGAAAAAAACAAGAACAAAAACCCTGAAACTGATGTAGTCTTGCCTGTCTCCATCATATCCTGCAACGTGTCCCTCATGGCATAGTCTAAGGGAATGTTCCTCAACCTTGGCAATGTGGCCCACACGTCTTCAAGTTGCCAAGGTTGAGGAACACTGGTTTAAGGAAGAAATGATCCACCACACTTACAAGGTCATTCTGCCACAAATTCACAATACATTCATTCTTCAGCAGCTCTCTCATTTCTAGTCTCATTTGGACACTTATCCAAAGCATGTGTGAAGTCAGAGAAAAGCAAGCATCTAGCAAGCAAAGGCAGGCTGAGCATATGCTTAGCTACAAGGCCATTTGCTTAATTTCAACCCAGCATTATATGCAAACCAGACCACGGCAGCTTATCACAACGCATGACTCCGGGCCCCGTCTCTTCAGCCATGAAATATCTCCCCCACAGGTACCTCTATCTCGGATTCCCACACTTGGTGCCGGGAATGTTTCTCATCTTCAATTAGCTGCATCATCATTTCATAGAGATGGAACAATTTCTTTTTTTTCTCCACAGGCCCTGACTGAGAACAAATGAACCATAAAGTAGATTTGAGCATTCAGAAACAAGTCAGCCATTTACTGATGGGCAGAACAATTTACTCAGTCCTCTGGAGATCATTGGTCTGACTGCTTTCTCCTTCTGCATCCTTCCCTCTGTGTGTGTGTTTTAAAAACATTTCCATAAATGATCCCCGTATTTATATCCATATGATCATAAAATGTATATTCTGCATACAGGGTCGTTATTTTTATTATATTTTACAGGACTTAGAGGCCGCTGCAAACACAACCAACTCTAAGTTCTTGTGGCACATGATATATTTTCAAAGCCAACAGAGTTTTGTGGTATTGGACGTGGAGCTGCCTTCTCATCCGGAAGATAGTTTAGGAGAAAGGAAGTAGCATTTTCCCTTCAAGAACTGGGCCAAGGACATTTCTGAACATTTTTCAAAGCTGAAAGCGCCTCTAACATTGGCATGGGCATTAATGAAGTCTGCTGCAGGACTTCACGAACCTGATGATGTGTTGGTGTTGCTACCACTCTTTTAGTTGAGCATGTTGTACAAACCCCGAGGTTTGGTTAGTTTGGTCTATGAACCCAGAAAATAAGTTATTACAGTAACTAGGTTGAGTATTTTATCTGGAGGTGGCCAGCAGGTCCCCTTCTGTCAGTGTTCCTTTCTTTCAGCAAGTTATTTCGCTTAGGGATTATTTCTTTAGGGGTAATCTTCCAACTAATAATCCTTTCTGAATCAAATGCCAAAGGTAGTATTTCAAAAAGTAGTACAGGGGAAAACCCAGATTTTGCTTCCTTTCCTTTTTATTTAGATTGAGTCACATTTAGAAATTGAAACTAGCTGGTAGTTAGTAATTCTAATTACTTCCCAATTATGGGTTTAATTAATTTCCCCTCCTATTCTAGCACTGCCTAGAGTCCTGTGAGATTAGGACAATTAATAAGAAATAAATAGTATAAATAATGTTTGCCATGACTTTGGGAAATCTTTGGTGGTTGCACTCAAGGCTTTTGGGGTCTGCATGCAGGCTGTTGGGACCTTTCAGATTTAAAGACATTTGGCTCAAAAGCTCCCCAATCCGAGCAGGAAATGAGACATTATTTGGTATCTGCAACAAAGGGGCCGTTTTATGATCTCTTCTATAGGGACGTGAGCTTTCCTGGCCCATTCTTGCAAAGCTTGTTTTATCTCAGCCTGACTCATACCCAACATCTGGGTCAAGTTGGATCAATATTGAGATAATGCAGAGGAAGAAAGCATGTTTTGGCCTACTTTTGAAGATTTTTTTTTTAGAAAATGTGAACAGGCACATCACCCTCTTTAGTTACCCATAAAGACGACAAATGGAAGGAACAATATATGAGGTTATCAGGTCATGTCTAATAGCATACTCCCTGAGCTATGGCAGAGATGAGTAGTTAACTGCTAGATACATAGAACCCAACACATACTTTACTGTTGTTTTCTTAAACAGGAAACATCAGACTTGGTGGTGGTAAAGAGAAGAAACATATATGAATTGTAAATTATGGTCTATCTATACATATCTGCCCCAGAGCCTCAAAAAGGTGATTGCATTAAATTCTGTCAACTGATTTGAATTCATTCCATTGTTTTACAATCCTATGGTCTCCAGGGCAGGAGGTAATCACAGATACTGTAGTCTATCAGAACTCTTGGTGGCTCAATTTAGAGCTCCCTAGTTCCACCAACCCACATTATCTGCTGAAGAGAATTCTGCTCACTGGTTCTAAGTGCCTGATGCTCAACCAGAATGAAGCCTCCACTGCTTCTATGTTTATGTCCTGCAAGTATTCATTTAAATCCCTCCCCCAATGACAGTTTGGATCCACCATGACCTGCAGATGCCACATTCTTCATTCACCTGATAACTGATGCACATATCCCGGCTCATGACAACCTTATTTCCCTTGCTGTCCACATCTGTATGCTTGTTAAACTCCCTCTTGGAAGGGGTGATGTAATTCTTCTTGCAATGATAGGTCAAAAAGATCTTATCCTCTACCATCGAAAAAATGCGTTCGGCCACATCTTCATCAGCTGGTTTGCTTGGGTTCCTGTGGAACCTCTCAGTGATTTTCTAGAAAGTACACAAGAGGAAGAGGAGATAAAACTAGAGTGGAATCAAACTCCAGACCATCATATTTATAGTGAGTTGGTTGGAATGGTCAACGAGTGAGTTATAGAGAACTTGAGAGCTATGCTGGTATTTTGGCACATCAGTAATTAGGCTTTGTTGACTGTATATGAGTCTTCTTGAAAATACAAGAGCATTGTTTCATCAGTGACTAGTTTCTGTGGAAGGAAAGGATCACTTGGCAGGGGGTCAGAAATATCTTCTGCATATCAAGGGAAAGAAGATGGACTAAACAGAGACTGTAAGTAGTAGACAAGTAAGAAGCTACCATGTACACAGGAGTATGTGTAAAAAGCTGCTAAACAGGAATAGTGGGATGTGGAGAGCAGCTGAACTCAGGCAAAGGCTGGCAGCAGATAGAGAGCTCCAGTGGGTCTGGAGCAGTGTTTCTCAACCTTGGCAACTTTAAGATGAGTGGACTTCACTTATCTTAAAGTGGCTAAGGTTGAGAACCACTGGTCTGGAGTTAAAAAAGAACATAAGACCAGTGTGTCCATGCAAGAGGGTGAATAGGAGAAGCAAGACCGAAAATCTTCATGAAGATGGGGAAGAGGAAGAGGCCACACATATATAGAGAGGGCAAGTAAGCTTGGTGAGATGGATGGGAGAGGGTAACTTAGATTCTTGTGTGGAACTTCAACAGGAGCAGGTAAGATGCTACTGTTCACAGTACCATCTCTATTGTGGGTTGAATCTGCTTAGAATAAACTTGCATATTCACAGCAATCCACTTAGAAGGATCCAGAAATCTATGACAATAATAACAAGAACAACAACAAAACCCTTCCAAAAAGGTTCCTACTGGGGGCTTCCCTTGTCTCTGAAGGACTATGGGACATCAACCAAATAATGCCAATGGGCCATTCTTACCAAAATCGGCCGGGCATTGGTTTCAGTGCTGGCCAGAATCTTGGTAGGCTTCTTGATTCTTTTGCCAAACTCAGTGTGCCGGTAGTTCAGGAAATCTGAGCGACCTTCAAAATATTCTGCCATCTCTTGGGAAGTTTCTGTGCGCTTCTGAAGGCCATCCACCCGTGTCTCACTGTAGAAGTCCATAGTGCGCTCTGTCTCGGGGTCCATCGTCTTGTACATATGTGCTGGGGAATCAAAGCGAGGTCCTGGATGGAGTCTCCAGTTAGAGGGTGTACAGGGGATGTCAGGCATAAGAGCTGATGAGCTAGACCTCTTACCTCTTTACTTTCTTCGCCTACCCTAAACTAGCAACACCAAAACAATACTGCACAACTTCTAGAGATAGAATAATTCATGACAGCATACTTTTCTGGTAGCTCAAGGACTGCCACATTGTACTTTAATGTGGCCACCTGGGAGAGCTTTATGGGTGTTATCAGTATGATCAGAGTATTTCTAGCACAGCAATACAGTAAAATATAGGACTGCTATAATGACAAAAGAAGACTGCAAATACAGGTAGTCCTTGTTTAGTGACCACAACTGGGACCACCAATTCAATCATTAAACAAAGCAGTCTCTAAGTGAAACCACGACTGTGCTTATGATTTTACTTCAGCTTTCCTTTGCTTGACAGACCTGCAAAGGTCAAAAATGTGAGGATTGGTCACAAAGTTACTTTTTCATCAGCATCATAACTGTGCTCAGTCACTGTTTGAGGCAGTTGCTAAACGAGGAGTACCTATACGACAATAAAATCAATTTTTAAAAAAAAAAAGGCAGACAAAAAGCCTCCCTATCAGGATCAAAACCCTTATTGTGAAGTCTGAAAAAATCAAAGACCACAATTTTATTGGAGATTCCTGAATTTTGATCAAATTGGTCTTCCTGAAGATAGCTGTTAGAAATAAAAGCTCAGCACCTCCATGGGCTCCATTCCATGCTGAGAAGGTAAGATGTGGAATCTGTGCATGGCCCCAATTCCCAAATGCTCAAGAAGAGAGGATTTCTCATTCAACACGCAACAGCTGACAGACAAGGTGGAACTCTCCTAACATCACCGGTGGTGATGCCTAAGAGAGGTGCTCCCATCTTTCAGCTCTGTTTATGAAGCAATGGGAGGAAACCGGGAGAGGGAATTATGTGGTGGTCACAAGAAGGTTGCTCTGGAAGCTTTGGAGAAGCTGTAGAAACCTCTGAGACTGAAATAGGCCTTCAGCTTGAGTCCAGGCATGAGAGAAAAAATTCTGCCATGCTGCAGGCACTCAAGATTTTGGAAAGAGTAAACTAAGCATTTCAAAGATTTGGAAAGCAATGTGTTGTTCTAATCCAGTGTTGTCCAAACTTGGCCACTTTAAAATGAGTGGAGTTCAACTCCCAAAATTCCCTAGCCAGCATGGCTGGGGAATTCTGGGAGTTGAAGTCCACTCATCTTAAAGTGGCCAAGTTTGGACAACACTGTTCTAATCCTTTCCTTTGACCTTCTAATAGCAGGGAATCAAGTCCCCACCTGAGCCCTTGGCCACCTTTTACCCAGCCTAGAGACAGTATGCCTTTCTTTGGACTGGATACCTTTCAGGCCCAGGGCATGTCCAGGCAAAAAGTGCTCCACTGTGACCTGGGTTTGTTTATTTAGTTCTCTGGTGTCCAACGTGTCTTCGCGATTCTTGAACCACTCCTTCACTTCAAGCACCTTTGTACCTTATAAAGAAAAGAGAAAAACTACTTGCAGTGGGCCCAAGAGGGACGAGCCCATCCAGAAATGAAAGGCCTTGAGTGGGAATATGCTTTGGTTGACCCTGTTTATTCTGCTTTGGATCCTTTGCTTCTTATGCATCTATAATCATATGTAAGCCTGGGTGGTCATATAAATAAACAGAAGAACAATTAAATAAGAGCCAGACTGGGCTCCTAACATGCACACTTGGCTGCATGTCTGTGACAGAGGAAAAGCTATCCATTGGTGGTGTTGGTTTGTCCTCTGCCTAACACATTAAGTGTCACTCATCTCATTCACAGATGGGCCAAGTTCACACAAACACTTAACTAGGCTACATGTCTACTGGCTGCTAAATTTCATTGGTTTTAACTTTACAGGATTTTATATGACTTTACATCTTTCTACGCTGAGAGTTCAAGGGAAGGTGGACTACATTTACCATTCTGGCCATTTCTATATATGCTTTCCTGCAACACCACTGAGTGCCAGAACCTAGACAGCTCCTAAAGCTTCAGCACTGCATAGAGTCATTTCAGGTGCAAAGGTCCAAGAATTCAATTCCTGGTAGAAGTTTGAAACCCATCAAACAACATCTGGTACATAATCCCTGCCTGGTCAATGTAACTGATTAGGTTTAGTGTGAACTATACTCTCAAATCTTCCTCACAGACACAGTACACACCCTCTCTTACAAGGTAACTCACTGACTCAGCTGAGTATTGTAAGCCAACAGCTTGCAATAGTGAAAAGTCCACGGTGCACTTTTAGGAGACATTCAGAACTTGCCCAAAGGAGGGGCAGGTCTTGTGGAGGGAAGGAGTCCTTGGTGGAGGCTTGGTGAAGCCATCTTCAGTCTTCAGAATGGTGGTTTTCCACCCCAGCTAGAGGCCCTGGTTTCAGTAACTCATGGCCTTGTTACCACCTGATTAGATTACTGCAATGTATTCTACACGGGATGGCTTTTGAAGACTGCTCAAAAGCGGCCATTGGTACAAATAGTGAGGACCACTGTTTGCTTATAATACCTGTGTTGCAGGCATGGCACTGAGTAGGTAGAATTCAAAGCCCTCCATCGCTTGGCAACTGGTACCCACAGGACTGCCTATTCAAACTGGTCCTATCTCTTCAATGCACTCATTCTCTGGGAATGCTGTGAGTTCCTCTTTTTTGAGAGATTCGGGGACAGAAAGACAGAACTGTTTCTCTGAGTCAGCATTCACCCTTTGGAACAGCCACTCACTGGGGATCCAGATGACACTTTCACCCATGAGCTTTGGGAAAGCCTTAAAAATGGCACTGTATGGAAAGACATTTAGAGTTGACATCTCTTCGTTGATTCCTTATTTAGATAAATGTAATTTTTATCTACATTTATATTTATACTTATATTCAGATTAGTTGAATTATTGTTGGATCTAGGACTTATATGGGTTTGGCTTTTGTACTGATTTACTGTTCACTATTACAAGGCTTGGAGAAAGAAAGCCATGTTAGTTTATGGTAGCAAATGATCAGAAGGAATCTGATAACACATTACTGACTAACAAATGTTATTAAAAGGCGGAAGCTCATAAACATTTGTGCCTTTTAATCAAATGTGTTAGTGGGAAAAAATTCTATCTGATTTTTTATTAGAGTGTGTGTGATTTCATTGTACACTCCCATGAGACTTTGTGAAATTTGATGGTAGAGAAAGGAAGGAAGGAAGGAAGGAAGGAAGGAAGGAAGGAAGGAAGGAAGGAAGGAAGGAAGGAAGGAAGGAAGGAAGGAAGGAGCAAGCCAAACATAGATCCTTGATCTTGATGCAAAGCAATACTGAATTTTCCACACACTGAACTGAGGTTTTGCAAACTAACCCCAGGCTTACACATTAGGCAAAGATAGTGTGTGCATCTCTTTCAAGGGAGTCCATTTCACTGGCAAGTTATCTCATTTGCCAGCAAAGGATTCCTTGTCTTTTCTATTGTTCCTGGGACAATATCATGCCTCCCCAGCCCTCCACACGTGATAATGCTTCCACTGCAGCATTGGACATCAGTTGCTGGTAGAAAGGTGAGGTATAGGTTAAATAGGTTAAATAACCTAAATAATAGGTTAAATAAATTTGCTATCAGTGTAACAGAGACAATAACATGGGCACTGATTGGTCAGTATTGGTTAAAAAAACCCACCTGGTAAGTTACCTTCTTTCCAGAATAAAAGAAAACCAATTAATAGCTTAAAGAAATTAAAGAATTTGAGATAAAAGGCAAAAAACTAGGTAAGGATAAAGGCCAGAAAAATTTGGAATCTTAGGATTTTTGCTAAAAGATTTGAGAAATATCTAAATTAATAAATAATACCTTTGTGGGAATACCATTTTGTTTAGTCTCTCAAACTAACAGAGATTCAAGACTTTTGTTGTTGTTTAGTCATTAAGTCGTGTCCGACTCTTCGTGACCCCATGAACCATATTGCGCCAGGCCTTCCTGTCCTTCACTGCCTCCCTGAGTTTGCTCAGTTTCATGCTCATTGCTTCAGTGATGCTATCTAACCATCTCATCCTCTGCCGTCCTCTTCTCCTTTTGCCTTCAATCTTTCCCAGCATCAGGGTCTTCTCCAAAGAGATCTCTCTTCGCATTAGGTGACCAAAATATCTGAGCTTGAGCTTCATTATTGATCCTTCCAATGAGCAATCAGGGTTGATTTCCTTTAAGATTGACTGGTTTGACCTCCTAGCAGTCCAGGGGACTCTCAAGAGTCTTCTCCAGCACCACAGTTCAAAGGCATCAATTCTTCGGCGCTCGGCCTTTTTTATGGTCCAGCTCTCACAGCCATACATTACTACTGGAAAAACCATAGCTTTGACTATGCGGATCTTTGTCGGCAAGGTGACGTCTCTGCTTTTTAATATGCTATCTAGGCTTGCCATAGCTTTCCTCCCAAGGAGCAAGCGTCTTTTAATTTCATGGCTGCAGTCTCCATCTGCGGTGATCTTGGAGCCCAAATAAATGAAGTCTGTTACTGCTTCCATTTCTACCCCTTCTATTTGCCAGGAATTGATGGGTCCAGATGCCATGATCTTAGTTTTTTTAATGTTGAGTTTCAAGCCAGCTTTTGCACTCTCCTCTTTCACCCTCATCAAGAGGCTCTTTAGTTCTTCTTCACTTTCTGCCATTAGGGTGGTATCGTCCGCATATCTGAGGTTGTTGATGATTCTCCCTGCAATCTTAATTCCGGCTTGTGATTCTTCCAGCCTGGCATTTCTCATGATGTACTCTGCATATAGGTTAAATAAGCAGGGTGACAGTATACAGCCTTGTCGTACACCTTTCCCTATTTTGAACCAATCGGTTGTTCCATGACCGGTTCTAACTGTTGCTTCTTGGCCCGCATACAGATTTCTCAGGAGACAGGTAAGGTGGTCTGGTATTCCCATCTCTTTAAGAATTTGCCACAGTTTGTTGTGATCCACACAATCAAAGGCTTTTGCATAGTCAATGAAGCAGAAGTAGATATTTTTCTGGAACTCTCGTGCTTTCTCCATGATCCAGCGAATGTTGGCGATTTGATCTCTAGTTCCTCTGCCTCTTCGAAACCCAGCTTGTACATCTGGTAGTTCTCGGTTCATGTATTGCTGAAGCCTAGCTTGTAGGATTTTGAGCATAACCTTGCTAGCATGTGAAATGAGTGCAATTGTGCGATAGTTTGAGCATTCTTTGGCGTTGCCCTTCTTTGGAATTGGAACGTAAACTGACCTTTTCCAATCCCGTGGCCACTGTTGCGTTTTCCAAACTTGCTGGCATATTGAGTGCAGCACTTTAACACCATCATCTTTTAGTATTTTAAATAACTCAGCTGGAATACTGTCATCTCCACTAGCTTTGTTGTTAGCAATGCTTCCTAAGGCCCACTTGACTTCACTCTCTAGGATGTCTGGCTCAAGGTCAGTGATCACACCAGCGTGGACATCAGGGACATTAAGATCTTTCTTGTATAGTTCTTCTGTGTATTCTTGCCACCTCTTCTTAATCTCTTCTGCTTCTGTTAGGTCCCTGCCTTTTTGTCCTTTATCATGCCCATCTTTGCACTAAAGGTTCCTTTCATATCTCCAATTTTCTTGTAGAGATCTCTAGTCTTCCCCATTCTATTGTTTTCCTCAATTTCTTTGCATTGTTCATTTAAGAAGGCCTTCTTATCTCTCCTGGCTATTCTCTGGAAATCTGCATTCAGTTGCTTATATCTTTCCCTTTCACCCTTGCTTTTCGCATTCCTTCTTTCCACAGCTATTTGTAAAGCCTCATCAGACAGCCATTTTGCTTTCTTGCATTTCTTTTTCTTTGGGATGGTTTTAGTTGCTGCCTCCTGTACAATGTTACGGACCTCCGTCCATAGTTCTTCAGGCACTCTGTCTACCAAATCTAATCCTCTAAATCTATTCATCACCTTCACTGTGTACTCACAAGGAATATGATCTAAGTCATACCTGGGTGGTCTAGTGGTTTTCCCTACATTCTTCAATTTAAGCCTAAATTTTGCAGTAAGAAGCTCATGATCTGAGCCACAGTCAGCTCCTGGTCTTGTTTTTGCTGTCTGTATAGAGCTTCTCCATCTTTGGCTGCAAAGTATATAATCAATCTGGTTTCGGTACTGACCATCTGGTGATGTCCATGTGTAGAGTCGTCTCTTGTGTTGTTGGAAAAGAGTGTTTGCTATGACTAGCTTGTTCTCTTGACAGAACTCTATTAGCCTTTGCCCTGCTTCATTTTGTACTCCAAGGCCAAATTTGCCTGTTATTCCGATTACTCCTTGACTTCCTACTTTAGCATTCCAATCCCCTATGATGAAAAGGACATCTTTTTGGTGCTAGTTCTAGAAGGTGTTGTAGGTCTTCATAGAAGCGGTCAACGTCAGCTTCTTCAGCATCAGTGGTTGGGGCATAGACTTGGATGACTGTGATATTGAATGGTTTGCCTTGGATACACACTGAGATCATTCTGTCGTTTTTGAGGTTGTACCCCATTACTGCCTTTCCCACTCTCTTATTCACTATGAGTGCAACTCCATTTCTTCTAAGGGTTTCTTGCCCACAGTAGTAGATATAATGGTCACCCGAATTAAATTCACCCATTCCCGTCCATTTCAGTTCGCTGATTCCCAAGATGTCGACGTTCAATCTTGTCATCTCATGTTTGACCACATCCAGCTTGCCTTGGTTCATAGATCTTACATTCCAGGTACCTATACAATATTGTTCTTTACAGCATCGGACCTTCTTTTCGCTTCCAGATACATCCACAGCTGAACGTCCTTTCGGCTTTGGCCCAGCCGCTTCACTCTTTCTGGAGCTACTTGGAAATGCCCTCCGCTCTTCCCCAGTAGCATATTGGACACCTTCCGACCTGAGGGGCTCATCTTCCGGCGTCATATCTTTTAGCCTTTTAACATTGTCCATGGGGTTTTCTTGGCAAGGATACTGGAGTGGGTTGCCATTTCCTTCTCCAGTGGACCACATTTTGTCAGAACTCTGTCATGACCTGTCCGTCTTGGGTGGCCCTGCACGGTATAGCTCATGGCTTCACTGAGTTACGCAAGCCCCTTCGCCACGACAAGGCAGTGATCCATGAAGGGGTTCAAGACTTTATGACTTTAGAAATTAGACACTAGAGGGGCCTAATGATTCCAGGCAGAAAAAGAAAAAAGTCCACTTCTCATTTTTGAATGTAAGATTAAGCATTGGATTGTACAAAATGACGGATTAATGCAGTGAAATTTGAGTTTTTTCAAGAGACTTTTGAAGAATGGGGACAGAGTCTTGTAGTTACAATGGGAGAAACAATGTTTACCTATATGAATGCATTATTTACAAAAGAAGAAAGGAAAGTTGTCAAGAAAAATGTTTTGGAAGACCTACAGGATGAAGAGGTGAAACAAGCTTATGTAGATTTACTGGAAAACAAAGAAATCATGGATTAGAAGACAGAGACAGATGTTAAAATAGAAATACAAATGACAAGCCAAGACAATGACCTGGATAACAACTTCTTGATGGATTTACAAACGAGGGTTGCTAAAGCCTTGAAGAAACTTCATAGGTGGGAGAAAGGAAGGAAGGAAGATCAAAACCTACAACAGTATTTCAATGGATCAAAAATTAAGAGTGTTAGAAGAAAAAGGGAGGAATTTAAAGCTGACTTGTTTGACCAGGGTTAAAACAAGATATAACTTGATAAAGCTCTATAGCCCCTTTATGGGCTTTTTGTTGACAACTGGACTGAAACGTTAATGATTTTTGGATTTGCGAATGGAAAAGGGATAGGTTATGGGAAGAAGAGATATATGCATGTAACCTTATAAGGGGAGAAAAAATATTAAGTTTGCCTGTACTTGTTGTGATGAAGATTGGAAGTCACTTCTTTAACTATTCTTTTTTCTTTATTCTCTTTCTCTTTCTCTCTTTTCTTTTTTTCTTTGTAGTTTCTATTCTTTTTCATTTCATTTTCTCTCTTTTTTCTGAATTTGGTTTGCATTATCTTTTACTTTTAAAACTTTTAATAAAAATTATTAAAAACAAACAGAGAATTATCTCCACACACTACATCAAACTGAATGTGACCCTTGACCCCTCCTCCCAAAGGATCTCCTATTTTAAATCTACTTACAGTCTGGATCTTCATACACCGTTAGTCGGGTGACTAGGCCATTGGGATTAAGATATGGTGCCCATTTCTCCAACCTGGCATTATTATACTGAATCAGTTTCTTGCCTTGAGGACAGCGAGTCTCAAATTCTAGAGATAAGAACAGAGAGGACATTGATATCATCCATACACAGTGAGGGTGAGAAACTGAGGTCCTCCAAATATTGATGAAATACAATTTCTTTCTTTCCTGATTATCAGCTATGCTGGTCTGATGGAAATTAGAATGGTTAACTGCAGACTGAGCTGCATTTTTGGGTGCCTGATTGACTCCAGATAATTGACTGATTGGTTTGGCTGAATACTGTATCTACTTGCCAGGTTGACTATATGTATGGACTTCATATTTCCTTGGCCTGAGAGACCACAATGAACTTACTACCTTACTCTAGCTACACTTAGCTCTTCCATAATCCAATCCCCTCTTTGCATCCCAAATCTTAAACCTACCCTAACCCTGATCCTTCCCTTCCCTTCCCAAAACCATGAGTGTTAAGGAGCACCCTGCCTTAGAATCTAACAGCTGAGCTCAACAGAGTCCCCTGTTGTGGGGAGATGGGCGGGGACAAGTCAAATAAATAAATAAATAAATAAATAAATACATGACGACTTTCTTCTTCTTCTAAGCTTCCCCCCAAATTTCTTTTCCAAGGTCTCCTTAAGTTGCAGAGAAGCTGCACCTCATAAGCTATCAGTGGTTCAAGAAGCTCCTGATCCCTAGTTAGGTGCTCACTGCAATTATGGGCAGTCTGTTATAAACTGATGCCTTCTGAAAGGGTTAGATCATATTGCTGGTCATTTCCTCACCAAGCTTGTCAACTGGAGACTGGTCAAGTTGGAGAAAAATAAGAATACCTTTGGAAGATATGTGGATCAGCTCCACCCAAGATGCAGGCATGTCAAAACTCTTTGATTCCTCTTCTTTTATCTACCAGGATGCAAGAAATGAAGCTGTGAGAATGCTCAACTCTCAAAGTCCATGTTATCTAACTCCTGCTCTACATTTAACAGTCTGAATTATCTTTCTGGACAGAAATCCTTGTATTATTTTTAGAAACTTTCTATTGATCATTGGTAGGCTATCTTTACGCCTACACTATCTTTACGCCTACATAAGGCATGACAGAAGAAAGAGAGATGGTGCATGCATTTTGTCCTTGACTGAGCCTTTGATGAAGCCATCAGTGGAAAATTCAGTTTTACTATACTTATATATTGCTTGTATTTATTGCTGTATTATTCTTATACATTTTGTAAAACCACCTCAAGTCCATCTGGACTGAGGTATTGTACAAATTTCATAAGCAAATAAATAAAATTGTGGAAGAGTTCCTTTTCACATGCTCCTTAACCAAGTTAAGCGTATTATGTGAACACAGAACTGTGCTCTGTTTACATTTGCACTGCACACTTTAACACTTTGCGTTAAGAAACTCTGAGAGCTCCTGCTTCCCCCCTGTTTGAATTACTACCACATCACCCTGCCAAAGGTCTGCAGCGCTATTGGAGCCAGCCAGTGAGGCTGACCTGCTTTTCAGCCCTGCCAATGTCTGGAACCCAAAGCAGAAAGCCACGAACATACATTGCTCAGATTTTCTGATGGATCTAGGGTTGAATGCACACATCACACTTCAGTTCTGGATTGCACAATGCACACTGAATCATGATTTGTTCCAGGGAGCTGAGTTCACAAAACAAACCAAGCCACAAGAAACTAATCAAGGTGAAGGCTGAGCAAGCTTAGCATGATGTGTGCAGGCAGGGATTAGTTTTGTAAGTGATCTGGATAACTAGATTGCGGAAACACAGCAGAAAACAGTTAGTGTTGGGGGTCAAAATTGGTAGTCCCAGCCCTTACCAAATCTTCCATGTCATCCTCACCCAGATCCTCTTCCTCCTCCATTTCTGGCAGGGACAAGAGAGGTTTGTCAGTGCTGGGAAGCATAAATTCCCACCGCACAGGATCCCCGAGATCAAACTGGAGATCCTAGAAAAGGAACAGGTCCCATTAAATTCTCTGCAAGAAATGCTCCTGCTCAGACCAACCTCGGCTGACTGCTTGCCCCTTAAGGCCAGGCTAATCCAAGTAAATCTGAGGTTGGCCACAGTTAAAAGGCAGGATGCCTGCCCTGCTCCAAAAGGTTCTTAATGTTAAATTGGTCTCTGCAGGGCTCGGCCACCTCCTCTGTCCTCTGTCAATTGCAACAGAATGTCTAAGCAGCTTCTCCGTAGAGAGGGAGCAACAGATTGAAGAGAAATAACCTCTGGGATTTTGCCCAAGGGGTAGACTTGGTCTAAATGGGGACAATTTAGCAGTAATTTCTGGGGGTTGGGGGCTTCCTTGAAAATGGAAAATTGAGCTTGAGACCACACAGGTTCAGCAGCAAATGGCATAACAGACTGTGCAGATCGTGCAGGATTTCTACTCTCTCCCTTGAAGGATAAAGACACAAAATGAGTCCTTTTGTCAGTGACAAATTCCACCTTGCTGCTTACATTTTTGGCCATGGCTAGTTTAGAACCCAGCTACTGAGTCATACAGACTCTAAGCCCCAATTAACTAAACACAACGAGAGGGTCACCCAGCATGGGCCCATCACATGATACCCAGGTTCATACAGCATACTCTGGAAAATAATGGCTGGGCTCCTACAACAGGGCAATCCATTAACAATCCTGATCTTGTTTAGCCTTGCTCAGCCACTGCATAAAGAAAGGGTTAGGGTATCCAGCAGGGCCCCCTTGTCTGCGGCTAGAGGTCGTGCTTGAGTTTTTCCTTGTTTGCTTTGCCTGTTTTTCATCCTTGAGGGGCTGAAGGGCAGTCAGGCAGATACCTCAATGGAAGAAGCAGGGATGGCATCTTCAGCTCTTAGGGAAGCGTTCAACTTCTTCCCTGCTGTAAAATAAGTGTGTTAGGTTGTGGGTTATTTCAGTGGGTAGGGAAAAAAGTTTCAAGAGGCTCAAGATTCCTGACTTCCAGGGAAGAAATGGTGGAATGAAGATGGCCCTGTGAAAAGTAGAGCTGATGACCGTAGCAGAATGAATGGCTGGCGAGTACACTGGCCCTTCATAATTCCTCTCTGGACAAGGAGAGGACTTGAGATCACCCACAAGTGTTCCACACAGTTGCTCCTCACTAGGAGACCGCAAGACAGCAGTCTCCGGTGGGTTTAGAGTTCTGGGAGATGAGGGAATAACCATCTTGCTCAAAACACAGTCAGCACCTTTGAAAGGACAATAAATTTGCATACTTCCTTTTATAATCACTTTTAGAAATAGCTTGTTAACTGCTTTTCAGCTATTAGGAACCTTAGGATCAACAAGTTTTACAGCACCGGGTGAGTTTCCTTCAATCCGTAGTGAAAGACGTTTTAACTACAAGTTTAAGAACTTTTAAAAAAAATCTTTTTGGGAATAAACAGCAAAAGGGTGATTAAAACTTTGATTTTAAAAAGTTATAAATGGACTAAGGGTCCAAATAAATTTGAAATAAGATTTTGGAATTAATGATAAAGATTCCCTCCCACGGGAAAATGCTTTTGTTTTGAATTAAAAAATAAATAAATAAAAGAGAAGACTTTAAATATTGGACACTAGAGGGAACTAAAGATTATAATTAAAGGAGAAGAAACTCAAACTCGACATACAATTACAGAATGTAGCAAAATTTTAACACTGGACATACTGAAGGATATTTTTGAAGAATGGACCCAGAAGTTAATTTTAAGAATGTCACCTTCTTAACAGACTGGGTTTAACAAAAGTTATGGAAGAGGAACAAGTTCTACCTGACAAAACTGAGATTGAGTGGAAAGTGGATTTAAAAATGACAGGCTACAAGAATGCCATGGAAATAGATGCTACACTGGACATACAAAAGAAACTGGCTGATGTCTTAATAATTAAAAGGGATATACAAATAACAAACCAAGAGACTGACCTGGATAATTTTCCTATATTGGATTTACAAAAGAGGCTTGTTAAAGTTTTGAAGAATTTTGTGAGAAGGGAAAAAGAAAAAATGAAAAGAAATCAAGTTCTAGGACATTATTTAAAGGGACTAAAGATCAAGATTGTTCAAAGTAAAAGGAAGGAATATAAAGTTGGGTTATTTGATCAAGGTTAAAACAGATATGTTGTTATTTCTGGTAACCCTTAATGGACTTTTGCTGACACCAGGACTGAAATGACAAGGCTTTAAGGATTTGTTTATAGATAAGAGATGGGATATGGGAAGAAGAGGTCATTTGTTGTAATTTAAGAGGAGATGAGAAGTTACTAAAATTGTTTATACTTGTTGTAATAAAGGGGGAAGTCACTTCTTTATATAATTGTTTTCTTCTTCTTTACTATATTATTTTTTCTTTCTTTCCTACGTTTCCTTCTCTTTTCCCATTTTTTCTTTCTTTGCTGTGCCTTCTATTTTTTATTCTTTTTTTCAGTTTGCATTCATTTTTACTGTTGTAACTGTAATTTTTAATAACACTGCAATTTAAAAAAAAAAAGAGGCTCGAGATTCCCCTGAGTGAGAAGGCAACAGTCCCAGCCTGAGTCTTACCCTGCAGGCATTCCAACAATCCTGCATGTTGATCCAGTAATTCCGATGGTTCCACAGACTCTCAATACCCAGGAAGTGATCGTCAACGGTACTGTAGCTTTTTCCAGTGAAAGGGTCAATAAAGAAGCTCTCAGGCACCTCCCGCTTGCCTGAGAGAATGAGCACCCAGGCGTGGACACGGAGACCGTACAGCGGGTCTGGCTTAGGCTTCTCCTCCATCTGGAGCAGAGAAAAAGAGAGCCATGGCTCTTACCGTAGCAAGCTTCAGGCACTGGATGCTTCTTCCTTATCAAAGGTCTCGCTGATGTCTGCAAACAGTGACAAATGAAACTTTGCACACCGTGGCTTCTGGCATCTACGAACAATTAACCCAGGAGAAGAGAGAATGGTGACCTTTTCAGGTGAGGGGCATCGTTGCATGATCATCTCTAGTGATCTGGGCCAGTATATTAAAATTGAAATTAAATGGTCCAAATCTCACAGATTCCAGCAAAATCCCATGGAAACACTGACATTTCAAATGATCTTGCAAAGTTATAGTGTTCTCAGCTGGACTCCTGTGAGAAGTTGCACAAAACACCCATTTTGATTATAGAGACTGGTGTTTCTCAATCTCAGCGACTTTAAGATCTGTGGACTTCAGCTGCTAGAATTCAGAAAAATGTATTTAAAGGCATAGAGTAAAAATATAGATTGTACAAAAAAGAAACCAGTTATGCTCAGATTATTAAAACATGTAAACATAACAAATATGTAATATAGTAATATATTAATTATATTTTAGTAATCCATTAAATCATTAAGAAGACAAACTAAATTGCAGATAGTGAAATAAAGTTCTAACCATTTTCCCATCCAAGTTCATGGACCCCCTGAAACCTATCCACAGATCCCCAATGGGTCCGTGGACTTCAGGTTGAGAACCCTTCTACTGAAACATGAAAACCAACCCTCATAAAAGGTCACCACAAGGTTGACCTTTACTGTTAGTACAAATCATCTGGGGATAGATGTTACAGTCTCTAGTTCAGGGTTAAAAAGAGCAGTCTTCACAGAAATGCTCCATTCAATCATCATTTCTTTTTGTGATTAAACTGAAAAGTCCCTAGCTCCATCCCAACAACTCTTAAGGATTACTCAGTAAAATGGTAAGCTTGGTCATAATCAATTTTGCATCCTGGAAATAAACAAAAAGGAGAACAGTTTTTGGGGGACACCAGTTCTCCCATGACAGCCTAACATGGTTCTCTGCATGACTCCAAAGTTAATTTTGAACCTTTTTTTTTTTTTTTTTTAAAAGCTGATCATCAGATTTAGCAATAACTTAGGTAATAATGACAGAGTCTGGCAAGATTTTGGAGTGAGATAGGAATGTCTTGCAAGATTTGGTACTCTTTTGAGAGTTCGACCTTAAAAAATACTTAATTGGGAAAAAAAAGACTTGGAGAAGGACCATGCATCTTTGGTCAATGGTGTCCAGTGGTCAAACCCCATGAAGCTGGGCAAGATCAAGGAAGCAAGAACTATGCAGACTTCAGGAAGGTCATATTAGTACTAATATGGGATAAATACAGAATCAAGGAAACTGAAAGAGGAATTTCCCACCCTCCTTTATAGTGATGTCTTTAAGGTGGTGACTCTGAATGATTGGAAATGCTTCTAACAAGGTTTCTCCTGGGCTGAGCTGCCAGCAGATTCACCTCCTACCTCTTGATTGCGTAGGTCTCTTCTCCTTGTGATACCTTTCCCAGCCTTCCCACAACTCTCACATCAGCCACCCCAGCCCACAAGTCTCTTCCCACACGCCAGGCTACATAGCTCACGGCCTTCTTCTCTTCCTCCTCCTTCTGCCTCTTCTCTTCTGCAGCCTGTTCTACAGCTTGCTGCTTGGCTTCCTGGCGCAACTCAAATTTGCTCCGCAGGTCACGTGGGGGCTTGATAGCATATTTCTTAGGCTTCTCCTTCTCGGCTTCTACTGGGACCTGCAGGCAAAACAGTCCCTCTTTACTCCAACCTTTGGAAGCTACTCAACCACAAATGTCTGCTTATGGTCAGGAGACAGCAGGTGGAGCCCAAATGTTCCACGTTCTGCTTCAGACTACCACTTCACAGACAGTGCAGGCATTCCCAAAATGTCCTGAACTTAGTTATTGAGCTGACTTATTTTCTACATTTGCATAATATGCCAAACTATAAGGGCTGGTTTGCACATTATAAAAAATTAACCAAGGTTAGCACTAATCAAGCTTAGCGCATTGTGCCAATGTATCTGCTATGTCTTGACCTGATCTGGTTAAGCATGTTGTGTGTGCACAGCAACAGGGATGTATAATAGGTAAACACATGGCCAAACTGCTTTTTAAAATCATCATTATTATTATTTAACAAGACAGAAGATAAGTATTCCTAACTAATTGTTGAACCGGTTTGGAGAATCAAATGTGATTCAAGTTTCCTACTGGATAAATCCATTCAGTTCAGAGATTTAGTTGAATTGGCATCAAGACGTTGGACCAAATCTTCACCCTAAAAATTATTCAAAACATTTGGGAGTAGTCATATTAAGTGAAATTTATTAACTCAAGGTTATTTACACAGTATTTAAATTTAAATCAAATCCAGTTTTGCCCTTGTTCTGACTACTCGGTTAATACCATCTGGGCTTTCTTGCATATTATTGATCAGGGCAAGTTCCCCCAAATCAGTGTTGTCCAAACTTGGCCACTTTAAGATGTGTGGACTTCAACTCCCAGAATTCTGGGAGGGGAATTCTGGGAGTTGAAGTCCACTCAACTTAAAGTGGCCAAGTTTGGACAACACTGCCTCAAATGATGCACTCAGCAAAGGGACCATTTCTTTCTTTCTTTTCCAGTATTTTAATCGTTGTCAAATTTGCTTTGTTTATCTTCTTCTTTACTTTTTCAACATGCACAAACAACATTAAGTAACTTTACAGTGGAGATCTTAATATTAAGTAATCAGCTTAAGACTGAAACCTTTATTGTATAGCATATACTTTGATGCAATCCACAGTGGTTTTTTAAATGTTATATTCAATTCTGGATGAAGAAGCCAAATAATCTTAAATTCATTAACATTTATGATTTTAGGTGGTGTGGGTCTTCCGGGCTGTGTGGCCGTGTTCTGGAAGTTTTGTTTCCTAACGTTTCACCAGCACCTGTGACCAGCATCTTCAGAGTGCAGGAGCACAGACAGGAGCAGTTCTCTCTGTGCCCAGGGTGATGTGGCCCTTTTGTGGGTATTTATAGGGATCTGGGGGGAAGGGGGATTGGGTGTGTGTGTGTGGGGGGTTGAGTTACTGAGTGGCTGCTTGTTTTGGTGTCACCATCTGTGTGTATCTTCCTGGGGATTAGGCAGGGTTTTTTCTTCTATTGAATTGTTAACGAGGGGCTGCTGGGGGTGATTAGCAAGTTCATTGTGTGAACTGTTCACGGTGGTTGAGCTGAGTTCGTTGACCTTTTGCAGGCTGTATTTTTCAGGATTGGTAGCCAGGTTTTGTTGATTTTTAGACTCTCCTCTTTTTTATTGAAACTGTGCTGGTGTTTGTGAATCTCAATGGCTTCCCGGTAGAGCCCCCAATCCCCCCCTTCCCCCCCCCTCAGATCTCTATAAATACCCACAGAAGGGTCACATCACCCTGGGCACAGAGAGAACCGCTCCTGTCTGTGCTCCTGCACTCTGAAGATGCTGGTCACAGATGCTGGTGAAACGTTAGGAAACAAAACTTCCAGAACACGGCCACACAGCCCGGAAGACCCACACCAGCCATCATATGCCGGCTGTGAAAGCCTTCGACAATACATTTATGATTTTAAATCATAATTAATATTGATATAATATTTCTTTTTTTTTTATCCTTAATGGTCTAAATCAGTGTTTCTCAACCTTGGCAACTTGAAGATGTGTGGACTTCAACTTCCAGAATTCTGGAAGTTGAAGTCCACACATCTTCAAGTTGCCAAGGTTGAGAAACACTGGTCTAAATTGTCTAAATTTTAGAGGGTTAATAATCTTTAACCAACACTGTACAAATACCACTGTATTAAAACAACATAATGTATTATGCAAGTTTTACAACAATATAATAGAAAAATTACTATTAAAAAACCTCAGTGATGCTACTCAACCACAATACACACTTTGAAAAGAAAGGGAAAAAATGGCGCCCTCTTTTTCACACTCTGCAAATTGAAATGTTGCTGCCCTCTTGAGGGCCTTGCCCACAGTGGATGGAAAAGTCACTGAATGACTTGTGCAAGCAGTCTTTGAGGGGGTGGGTGGGGGTGGAAATCAATATTTGAGGAAAAGGAGTGGGTAGCCATGGGGTGGGGACTGGCGCAGATCTCACACGCATGGCTAGGAGTTACTGTTTCTCCTTGGGTTCTTTCAGGGTTCTTTCTCCTTGGGTTCTTTCTAAATCATGCTGAACACATTTCTGGATTTCACTGCAGTCTTCCTGAATTTCCAGCCTTGAAAGCAGGCTGGGAGAGGGGTAATAACTGTAAGAGGAGAGCCACATCAGTCCATGGTAGCCCCAGATCAGGAGGAGTCTGGCAGAACCTTTCCCAAGTAACAAAGCAGAAGCTTTTGTAAGCTGCAGCTCCCTTCATCACAGGTCAGAAATCAGGATCCAAAATAAGGGCAAAGTACTATCAGAGCATTTTAACCTCCCAGGACAGCCCACTACAGATCTCAGAATAACTGTTCTGGGGCAAAAAACCCCTTTTTCAGCGCAATTGAGAAGGCGACTGCTGGACATCCAATGGTTTCAGAAGTGGGTTTTTAATACATGAATATTGTAAATTGATGATGTGCTTGGAACATGTCTCCCATGTGGCCTGCATCTGTCTTCCCCTCCCTTCCGCCTGCACCTCATCCCGGTTTAAATCCTATATCGTTTTAGCCCTCCATGTATCTTACGAAATGAGCGCATAAGAGCTTCTGCCTTTTAATAAGGCAGGTGTTAGCTGGGCTGCTCCTGACTTTGGGGAGACTTAAATCCAAAGTACAAAGCCAGACCGAGCGGTCCACTCATTATGCTCCCTCTCTTTTGGCAGACCTGAATTAAATCCCCCCCCCCGCCCCCGGCAGCCAGGTTCTCACCTCTTCTGGTTTCGCCAAGAGTGGGCACAAGTCCTGGGATTCGTCCATCATGCAGATGTCCTTGGTGGCGTAGCCGTTCACGCAGTAGGCATCGTAGCCCGCCCCAATTAGCAGAGAGCATAAGAGGACGCTGAAGTCGAAACAGTTTCCCCGCTGGTACCGCAGGATGGTGGTTGGTGAATACAGGTAGCTGGGCTAGATAAAGAAGACATGGATCCTTCAACCCACATGCCTTTTTTGCGTTTCACTGAGGCTTTAATTCTCTGCATCCTTGGTCTGTTGTTTATTCCACTGTGTAGGTGTTACACATCTGTGCTTTAACAGATACTTTGATACACTGTTTTTGCCCCCAGCTTTAATTTTATTGTAAACTGAATGTTTCTAACGGAAAGGAATATCAGTGATTATGTAACCTTAGACCAGTGTTGTCCAAACTTGGCCGCTTTAAGATGAGTGGACTTCAACTCCCAGAATTCCCCAGCCAGCCATGCTGGCTGGGGAATTCTGGGAGTTGAAGTACACTCAACTTAAAGAGGCCACGTTTGGTCAAGACTGACTTACACAGAGAGGGTAAAATAGAACTGCTGGTAAGCAGGTCAGAAGCCACTTCTTTGTATCTTTTTTCTTTCTTTTCTATTTCTTTGGCTTTATTCCTTTTTCACTTTCTTACTACTTTTCCCTATTCCTTTTCTCTTCAAAATTTGTATTGTTTTTATTCTGTTGGAAACTTCTTGAATAAAAAAATATATACGTAAAAAAGGAAAGAATATGACCGATTGACTGGTGGATTGATTTTGTGCCATCGATTCGGTGTCAACTTGTAGCGGCCACATAGATAGACCTTCCCCAAGACAATCGGCCCTTATCCTGGTCCTTCAGGTCTTGTAACGGTGCCCCCATCACCACTGCAACTGAGTCCATCCCCCTTGCTGCTGGTCATCCTCTTCTTCTCTCTCCTTCCACCTTTCCCAGCATAACAGACTTCTCAAGAGAGCCCTGAATGGGTGGGGGTTCTTGGGAGTGATACTTTCCCCCAGCAACGCAGTATTTCATTCACGGAGAGAGAGAAGCTATATGAGGACCACAGAAAACTCTGAGAGCTGCTGTGGCTTAGCAGTACCTAAGACAGTGGTCTTTAAACTAGCAAGATACCAGTTCAAATCTTGTTTCTAGCAAGAACTCATTCAGGGATTTTAGGCAAGGTTTAATTGTTCCAGCACCCACCCTTCTCCTCTCTGTAATATGGGATGCTCATTTGACAATATTCAGATAATATTCTTACTAGTGTTTAAGACAGATTTCCTCAATCTGGTATGTTCCCCCTTTAAAAATATTTTTATTAGAATTTTACAATACAATAAAAGTATAAAAATGAAAAGAAAAATAAGAAAAAGAAAAGAATTAGAAAAAAGAAAAGCGAAAAAAAGAAAGAAAACTTAGAATTTTGACCTCTGCCCTTTTTTCTATTGTATAATTGCCATCTTCATCTTTTCCCTCCCTCTTTAACCCTTTCTAATCCCCAAATCCATAAATCACCAGTTCTGTCTTTTCTTCTCTCAGCAAAAAGTCCATATAAGGCGTCTACTCTTTTAAGAAAGTCTTTATCATTTTTTCCCCCTGACCAAATTAGAATCTAGTACGTTCCCAATGTACTTGAACTGCTAATCCCAGAATTCCGTGCTGGCCCAGAAGGGAATTCTGGGAATTGCAGTCTCAACCAGGTTCATGGGTTTCACGTGGTGGACATCTTTAGCACCCTATCTGCACAACCTCGAGTTCTTCTTTGCATCGGCTCCCCCATGAAACACTCAGATCACCTGTAAATGTCCTACTTCTTACCGGTGCAATTGGAGACGGAAGAGGCTCCATAGTGAGATAATCAGAAACAAAACGGGCGGCGTTATCCCAGTTGTATAATTCTGAGTAGGGGAGCAGAGTTGGCCGGACAGTGGTGCTTACAAATTTCTGGAACAAAAAGCCATTGGGTTGTTTTTACAAGCAGTGTGAAAATATAAATCAACCAACCAGGACTCTAACCTCATCAGAAATATAATCCCATATCAACTGAATTGAGATTTCAACTCCTAAAAGTTCTGGCATTTCCATATTATGCACTGAAACATATAAACAAAACATTCTCAGATGTGCTACAAAAGCCTATGTCTCTTCATGGCTGAAAAAAGATAAATGTCTCCAAAATCCCAACCGAACCCTGAATTTAGACATTGGTAAAGTTAATGAGGTTTTTTTAATCTTTTGTTTTTGAAAATTGATTGCATTAATCATTATTGTCTTGCAATATAGTGACATGCTTTGTTGTAATTTTTTTTTTAAAAAAAAGATTTTTAAAAACCTGTTTCAACTTTCTAATTTCCTATGAGTTTCTGGATAAGCAAGTTAACCACTCAGTGAAATGCTCCTGTTTTTATAGGTCAATATAACATTCTAGATACTCTGTAAAATAATTAAGCTCATTTAAAAAAAAAAAACTCATGACATCTAAAAATTATATTTTTAAAATATGTTTGCCAGCTACTGTTTGCTATTTGAAGTACAGATAGTCCCCAGGTAACAGACAACCATAGTTAAGAACAGAGCCTACTGTAGCAAAATTTGAGTTAAATACACAGTGATTCGAGTTAAATACACAATGGTTTGAGTTCATTACATAATACTACTTATATAGTATTATACAATAGTACCATTCTGGCTTACATACAAATTTGACTTAGGGACATACCTTGGGAACAGAACTCGTTCTTAAACTGAGGACTAACTGTATATATACTGTTTGCTGTGGCACACGCTTTATGGAATATTCTCCCCCCTGAAGTAAGGCTGGCTTCATCTTTTTGATTTCCTGGAAGTCCCTCAAGTCCTGGTTGGGCCATCCAGCCTGGGGACCCCAGGTGACTGGCGAAATATTGAGGTGGCTCCACTGTTATTAACACCTGTTCTTTGCCCAATATTTATTTTTTATTTTAGTTTTATGCTTTTTATAATTTTAAAGCTTTTAATAATAACATTAATAACTGTTCTGTAAATACTAATTGTTTTTTTAGCTTTCTTGTATGCCGCCTAGAGTCACTTGTTTGTGAGCTGGGTGGCTGTATAAATTTGACAAATAAATAAATAAAATTTGCTCCCCCCACAAAAAAGGACGAGCAGACTTTGCAAGTGACATGCAGAAATCCATCCCAGGAAGGAATTTACAGATTTTCTGTAAATCAGGACCAGATAATGCCAGACAGGATCTTTGCAGGCAATTTTAACACAATTATATTTTTGCAGCTGGGAGGCCACCCGCTTTGTCCTACAGATAAGCAGATACAAAAGTTGTCCTTTCAAAGATTCAACAATGTTCTGCTTTAAAAAAACAAATGGAGAGAACTTTACAAATAAAGAAGTAGAGGACAAACAGTGAAGGATCATGGTATGCATTATAACCACACTATTTTTTTCTCTGCAGTTTTCTGAGAAAACTGCCTCAGAGAATCCCTGGAAATGTAGTACTCTGATTGCTTCATAAAAATTCTCAGCATTTCCTCCATTTCCCTTTCTTTAAAGCCAGACCTACGCTGGCTCTCCTCAAGAAGCCTTCCTAAGCGATAGAGTTTGGCATGTGTCAAGATACACACGGGCAATACACATAAGCGTACACACACCCCTACACAAAGCTGGAGTAAAAAAAGGGGGGGGTTGTTTTTGCAAAGACTCCTGGAAGAAGGGAGAGAGAGGGGAATTTCTCTTTCCTTCTTCCCCAACCCTGATGAAATGTGGGCTCCTAGGAAAAAGTATCACAGGGACATCACGCTCTTTGCACCTCACTTCTTCACTACAGGAATTTGGGGGTGGGATTCAGGGACCCAAGCTGGCTATCTGGGCATCCAAACCAACCCAGAAAGGTGTCATTCATGGGTTGGATACAACCTGAAGGCTATCAGTACAACTAAGTGCCATGCGTGGGTCCACCACAGCTTCATTTGTGGTCCCCATTGAAGATCTCCATCCTGGCTTGAATGTCTGTTTGGAATCATGGCTAAATGTTCTTATCCCAACTAGTATATAAGCCTCTCCTTGTAGGCAAGGTGATTGGTTCTCCCCCTCCCCAGCTTTATGGTCACCCTCTTTCAACATGTCACCAACCTCCATCAGTCAGGGAGTGGGAAGGATCTGATTTCCGGACTCTGCTAGGGCCTCGCTAGGTTCTTTGCCTGCTCCTCCTTCTCAACCCATTTATGCATTTCAAATCGTGTGGGAAGAGATGAGGGCAGAAATAGCCCCTGAGAGCAGGGAGGAATATCCCACCAGGACTTTGCAACCTGTAGAGCAGAGGAACTTACCTCTGCTAGATTATCTGCTAGATGACAACTGTTTCTCTTACAACATTGGAAGTTGGGGGCAGGGGAGCAATTGAGACCTTTGAAGACAAATACTGTAAGCACAAACATGCCCTTTTCTTCTTCCCCAAAGGAAATAGTGGGAGTTTGTTCTCCTCTACTTTATTAAAAGCTGGTAAATCAGCTTGTTAAAAATTGGGTCACAAACAGAGATGAGGAGGCAACAGTTTTGAAAATAGCTGACTTGTGGGCAGTGGATAGTGGTCCCCCCAAAATGGGTATGTCTCCCACACTCCCCAGATACACTTCTGGTCACACCTCTGATTGGTCTCTACGTTAATGGGTGATAAGGGCAAATGATGGGACTGAGTGGGAAGATGCTGCTTGTGCTGTGGTTAAAGTGGAAAATTGGCCATCATAAACTGGTTTAACAGCCATTTCTTCTACCTGGAAATTACTCTGGGATTCCACACAGGTGTAACCGTCTCTAGCAGACAATTCTCAGCCTGTTGATCAAATGGCAGCTTCCAGATTCTTGGGGAAACTTGCCATCTTCCAACATATGCTCATTTCTAGACCCTTTGCCCTACTTACTTCCATACCACATTCATTGACAGGGTGAAGGAAGAGGGGCTCACGGTCCGGGCAAAGGTGTGCGTACTGCCGATGAAAATTATCAGCCACTTGCAGAAGCATCTGCTCCTTGGGTGAATTGGTCTTGTAGGACTCTGGCAAATAGGCAGTGTCAATCTTGGTCCAGTCAAATTCACTATAAGCCAGAAGGACAAAGAAGGAGAAGAGGTTGGCGGAGAACCAAGGTACCAATTCCATCTAGAGAGCAAAAACCTTCCTCACTGCATTCAACGAACATATTACAGGATTTAGGTTGCCTTGTTCCCAGTTAGGTTGATCTTGTCCCTTCTTATTGAGAGCTTTAGACGGAAGGGCTACCTAGCAATCTGCTGAGATTTCAGGGAATGACTTCCTGATAGGAGACCAAAAGAGATGCTTGTTTTGTTTTGCTATAAGCTACAAGCAGAACTCTCTCTGACCATCTATGGTTCAAGGAGCCTAATGTGCTATTCCACTGAATTTTAAAGTAAACATTTTTTTAAAAAGTTCCTGCAGCGTAAGATCAGAGGACTCTAGCTAAGGGCTTTCCCCCACTTTCATGTGAAAACAGCCTTCACCCATCGTTGAGTCAGGAGAAAACTATTGTTTGAGATTGGTTGCCCTCTCGGCTGATTGCTTTCCTGCCTCAATTGCTTCTGCTCCCAGGCACCCCTGACTTCCAAGGTAAACGGTGAGGACAACGCTTCAGAGATTTCACAGCCCTTGAGGCTGCCAGGGATGGTGTCAGAAGAAAGGGAAAGGCGATTTAGCACCACTCCCACTAAGAACACTGTAAGGCTGTCCTACTTGTGGAAGAAAAAAGATGTTGCCAGGCCATACTTGTGCCATGGTTAAGTGCGCGTGGGCAAAGCTTGATCCATGTGCAAGTTTAAACTCCCATTTCTAGTAGAATGACATCATTTTGCACATCAAGAAATTTTGGAGAGAGAACATTTGTCTATGGGCTGCATCACTGCTCCAAAGTAAAACTCTTTGCAAACTTCTTGTAGCCATGCATCTAGGAAGTACCAGGTCATTTGGTAAAACTGGCATTTACATATACTTTGATGCTGCCCTTAGATGTGTTGGAGTAAGGCAGGAAATGTTATTTTAACACCAATACAGTTAAGGCTGCCTTTTTCATGGGCTGGAGATGAGACGGAAGAAATCTTATGAAGATTTGGCAGGAAAAAATGTTTCAGACCATGTGTTTGTGCCATGGGTAGGCACAGGGGACAAACAGATCTAAATATATTTACAAGTAATCCTAGTTACAAGATCAGTCCACAAATGCCACCAGATTCCCTTCAGACCAGTTGATGTCTAGTCCATTTCACTTAATCTAATCAAAATACATGAGTTAGTCAATTTCATAATCCCATCTAGTCAATTTCAGTCTTGCCGCCTGTGGATTTTCTCTTAGGTAATTTGTTGGATGTTAATGACAAGAGGTATACAGTCAGTTTGGTGGAGTGGTTAAAAGCACCAGGCTAGAGACTGGGAGACCAGGATCTAGTCCTGCCTTAGGCAGAAAGCCAGCTGGGTGACCTCAGGCCAGCCCCTCCCTCTCAGCCCTGGGAAGGAGAAGCAAGAGCAAAACGTTGCCAAAAAACCTTGCCAAGAAAACTGCATGGATTTGTCCAGGCAGTCACCAGGGATCAACACAGACTCAAAGGCACATTTAAAAAAAATTATGATAGGGCTAAAAGTAGCAGTAAACAGCACTCCTCATTCTTTTCTGTTTTCCTTCCACCCCCTTATTTGTTTATTCTATTTCTAATCCAGCCTTTCTCTCCCCATTTAGCAGGCTACCAGAAAAAATCAGGTCCTTCTTCAGAGATCTGAGCTGACCTGGATTTGAAAAGTAGCCCAAGCATTGTAGTTTTTTTCAGTTTCAATTCTTTGCAATTTAAGCAGGACAGTTAAGAGTTCAGTGTTTAAGGGCTATGGATCTGGAAACCCCATGTGCACAAGGGTCCTCATTCAGTTCAGGAGTTCACATAATAAAAGTGAAAAGTAAAAATAAGGAAAAGTGCATGAGCAATAAAAAAGAAGACAATCTTTGCATCAGCATGATAAAACTGGACCGGAACATATTCAATGGATTTGCTGATCAGATCAGATCATGATATTTACTAGAATACAGGTAGGTATTCTCAGGGATATTTTCAGAGAACTTTCAGCTCTGTTTCTATGTTAACTCAGAAGTAGCTTTATCTCTAATCATCTATCCCTGCACAGAATTGGTTGGGGAATTCTGGGAGTTGAAGTCCATTCATTGTAAAGTTGCCAAGGTTGAGAAATACTGGTTTTAATGAAAGATGCTGTAACTGGGAACACACAGATAAAGAGATGAGATTATCACACTCAAAGATTGAGCCAACAGAACACTGGATCAGCGGGCAGCAGCCTCAAAATATTGGGGCAAAAATGGTTAGACAAAAAGAAAACACAAGCTTGTTTCAGAACAAGGGAGGCCAGCTATTATCTTAGCTACTAGGTCCTGTCCTAAGTAAAAACAGAACATAAATTGGCCAATACATTTAAATAAATAAAGAAAGAACAACAACATTGCAGGTTGCATGCACCCATACAGACACATAGGAAGATTTCCTGAAATATGCACATCGTGTTCTTCTTTGTGACTGAAGCAGGACAGTAATAGTTATTGTTTACGGGCTATGGATCTGGAAACTCCCCATGAAATTCCAGAAGTGAATCAGAGGAAATTATAATACAGAAGTCTTAACTGGAAACATTCTAGACCTTTTTGCATGAAAAGTGCACATTCTGTCCCAGCCGTTCCTCACTTTGCAAATAATATTTCGATATGTCTCCCCATTACACCCTCCCTCAAGTTTTGCTGCTGTGTTGCCTGCATTTGCAAAAGAAGCCAAACAAAGCATGATTAAAACAAGCCATGGCTTTGGGTGATGCACAAACCAAGTCTTTGTCCCTATTTACTCAGGTCAAGATTAAACATAATTACTGTTCTGAACCGACTTCCCAAACTTGATGCCCTTCAGATGTGTTGGGCTTCCAAATCAGCCCAGGATCAGATCAGGGGAAGGTTGGCTTAGCCTGATAGGTACATAGGATTTGTTTCTAGAGAGAGTATTTTAACCTGGGCTAATTTTCAGCCATGGCATAGTATGCTTCCTGATGGTTAACTGAACTGAAATTCCTGGGTTCACAGGACACACTGCACCATAAACTACCTGGTTGGTTTGGACCAATAAACAAGGCTAAAATGCAGCTAACTAGCTTAGGTTAACTAGCTCAGACAGTTTTAAAAAGGTTGGTGAGACAGGAGGTTACCACATACACCCCCAATTTGCACAGACAACCTGTGTTTGTACAAGAGGCTCAACCAATCAAGGCCTGGTGACTGCATTTTCACAACATGCTAATAAATTTCAACGTGGATCTTCACAATGTGCTAATAAATTTCAGCCCATTTAGTAGGCTTATGATACAACCTATTTGCAAACCCAGAAAATGGGTCAAAACAGTAACTAACTTTCATGCCACCAAGTTAGATAGTGCTTACTATAGAACTTTAGGAACGTGGACGTGGATCTGCGACAGCTGCTTCTCCAGGTCTTGGACTTCATCAATAAGGTTCGAGGGGTTTAGCAATTCTTCCTCACCTCCCCTATTGGGAGATCCAAATTCCTTCTCACTGCCCTCCATCTTGGTACTTCCAACAGCATAAGTTGTCCAAAAAAACCTGGGGGGGCAAAGTCATAGAGAGCAAAATGACGCATTCAGGACAAAAGATGTTCCCCACCCTCTGTAGCAAATACCCTGGAAAGAAAGGGTCGTGGGATGGTGGAATGTGACTCCTAAGCCTTTCAGGATTAAATGGGATGAAAAGCAGGTCTGTGGGGAAAAAATATATATATATGAAAGGCAATTGCTAGCAGAGGGGCTCCAATGTGGATCAGGGTTGGGGAGGGAGATTCACCTTTGACTCCATGATGTTCCTGGAGTTGTGCTCTGATGTTTTCTTGGGAGTTCAATCCTCTCTTTTGGGCTCACTAAAATCATAGGACTATTTCTAATGTTTTCTTGGTACTGGGGCTCATGGATTTTAATTTATCTGAAATCCTCTCAGATTTTTATCTGCTGGCTGCTATGTTGTACTGGTTTTGACCCTGACATTTTCAAAATTATGTGTATTGCATAAAGACTCCTTCAAGATTGGGTACTGTATTTTCATGTTTTAACCTTAACAACCTTCCCATATCCAATGCTGTACAGATATCTTCATTTCAGTTCCCATCACGGCGCCAGCATGGTTTATGTCCATGGTGAGCAGGGATAACAGAAAGTGCTATCCAGCATCTCATGATGACATCAGATTGAAAAACCTGGTTTATCTCACACATCCATTTTGCAGAATCTGCGCTTGTGGTTTGCAAAGCCCCCAGCACTTGCTTGCTGAATTAACCCACTTTCTGAGTTCACACAACACGTTGAAACCACGAACTGACCAAATGGGTTGAGTTCAGACAATATACTAGGCCTCGGAATAACTAACCCTGGTTCGAAGGAACCCCCTTTAGCATCTCGTGCGAATGGAGCACTCGGTCTTCCAGGGATTTAGCTCAGTGGGATGCCCCAGGATCACCAGAGAATTGACCGAATATCAAAAAGCTTCTGAAAAACACTCACGGAGGGAAATGAGTTGGGTACAGGCCTTGAAGCTAAAAGATTTTCCCAACCCAGTACAAATCGGGATGAAAAAGGGTGCATGGGAGGTGCCTTACCTCTATCTCTATGCATTGACATTCTTCAGCAATGTCCTTCTTAAACAAGAAATGCCAAGGATGTTAACAAACAGCCCAACAGAAATACCAAAAGGGCTGGCGACTTTATAACAGGTCAATGTGCTCCCCCCAGCCCCCTCGATTTTGTCCTTTTCCTCCGAACAGACTTCAAGTACATCCTTGACTTTGCACTATTTGTGTAGAAAACATGACAGCTATTCCGGAAGATTATGTTAAGATTAGGCTCGGTAATCTCCACTGTGGGTATCTGTTTATCCATTAAGCCCTGCCGAGGAAAAATACGAGGGACTAAAAGAGAGCAAATATTTTATTTTTCTGGATTTCCCCTCTCAGAGATTTAAAACTCACTAGAGCGCAGGCATTCTTGGCATTGGAAGTAGAATTCCCACCACCCATTGTTCACTTTGGTTTTGAGGCGGGTTGGCGTGCGTGTTTAGAAACGAAGGTGCCCAGCCCTTCTAGAAACTGAAATGCAAGGATTCTTCCAGCTTTCTAGTGTTTTAGCTAACCAATGAACAGTCTAAACCAGAGTGTCTCAACCTTAGCAACTTTAAGATGGGTGGACTTCAACTCCCAGAATGCCCCAGCCAGCATGGCTGGCTGGGGCATTCTGGGAGTTGAAGTCCACCCATCTTAAAGTTGCTAAGGTTGAGAAACCCTGGTCTAAGCTAAATGAGAGAGAGATGCCACCAGGGGGAAAAAATATTTAATCTCCCCTGATGGAAAGCGAGGGCAACGTCCTTTTCAAACCAAACAGAACTCCTGGCTTTGGAGACAGCAGGGAGTGGGCAGCGTCACCTTAAAAATAAAAGTTAGGTGCAACGAGAAGAGTTGGCAATATTTCTAGCTGGTGCTTTTTCCGGCTTCTAAACTCTGGAAAAGTTGGAACGCACGCCATGCGATTTCCCCATCTACCAAGCAATGATCGCCAAAGGAGTGTGAATTGCACCAGGATTTTTGCCCTTCGCTCCTCCTTGTTTATTTGGCCTTAAACGTGTCTCTCCCTTTTCTAAATTCTAAATTCATGCCATGGATGGATCACCCTTCCCTCCTACTGACCTCTGAGGCTGGACAGCCTGTGCTCTTTCCTGCAAGATCTGTTGATCCCCGTCTCCATGCCAACCAGCTTCTGGAAGCAGAGGCTTCTGGGAGTCGTAGTCTGCTCCTTTTCCTCAACAAGCTTAAGTCGCTCCAGTTGCTGAAACAGGGAAATTAAGAAGCGAGAATGGGAAAATGGAACAACATTTCTGGATGATTTCTAATAGAATGGCCCAGGTCTTCCTCTGCAATTGTTATCAGTAAAACACGCCCGTTTGTTTTAATTTTTGATTTGTTTTCCTTTTTATCGTGTTATTATCAATCTTGATACAACATTTCAGTACAATGATATTTATATAGTATTCAGTTCTTGATATTCTGTTGCTCAGATGCCTTGGAAATAAAGAAGAAAAAAAGTATATATTCTAACAATATTAATTACAATTTAGGATAACAAGTGTGAGCACTGTGGTTATTTGGTTTTTTTCAATCACAGTTAAATATAACATGAGAAAGGAAGAGGTGAAAAAAGAACACACTGCAACAGACATCGAGGTATGTCTTCTGTAATAAAGGTTTTGGTCTTAAGCTAAATCACTTGCTGTTGAAATCTCCATTGTATTGTTACTTGGCATATAATGTGTGTGTGTGTGTTTCAAAGGAAAAAATAAATATAGAAAGAAAGCACACCTTTCTGCTACAGCAAATTCAGAAGCGCTCGCTCAGCTATTTGGGAGTAAGATTCTTCCTGATCAGATGTTACAGATCAAGGGGGAAACTAACCCTCTGTTTTTACAAAGGCTGTGATGCAATTCGGCCCAGTGTGCTGTGGTATCTGAGACAATCGTGGCTTATTCAAGAAAGCATGGTTATACAAATTAAAATTAAATACCATAGGGAAACTCTATGACATTATGGCTGCAAAGAAAAAGCAACATGTAGGGTACAGATATTGACAGCAATAAAGGGGTAAAATGTGCTTTGAATTGAACTTGACTCCCGGGGACCCCATGGACAGATCCATATAATTTTGTTGGCATAAGATGCCGTTTGCCACTGTCCCGCTCCGGGATATTTTTTCCAGCTTCCCAATCTAGTCTACAACTCTGCATTTCCTGGGGGCCTCCCATCCCTGTAGTAACTTAATCCAGCCTTGATGAGCTTTTCCAGATCAGCCAAGTTTAGGACAGCCAAGTCCCAGGCAGCAGATCTGGGACTTCACTGTCCTAAATAAGCAGGAGATCTTTATTTGGCATGCAAAACCCGGAAAAGCCTTCAAAGTTTGCAGCTTTCGATCCTTGCAACAACAGGACCCGTTGAAATGGAAGCTAATCGAATCCACTTCCACCATTTCTTTGAGCTGTAATTCTAACCTACTTCCCTGGGTGTAAATCCCACCACTTTCAGTGGATCACGCTTCTAAGTAGACCCATCCAGGCTGTTGGGCTTCCCTTCACAGCCCAAGGGCTCTTAGAGAGAATCCTTTTTCACTCATTCTTCTCGTTTTATGTCTAACCCCCAAGCTGCCCCATTCTTTCTCCACGATAACAGTGGAGAACTTCCTGTACTGGCAGCTGTTTGGAGAGGAAACAGATGGGGAAAAGGAGCGGAAAGGGGAATTTCAGAAGGCGTGATGTAAATGGTAACTTACACAACTGTGTCCCGTCTTCTTCACAAAAGTGCCTGAATGCTATCCTCTTGGTCTATAGAGGCTGACTTTGAGGGCCTTTCTTTAACCATACTTGATTGCAGTGTTTCTCAACCTCGGCAACTTTAAGATGGGTGGACTTCAACTCCCAGAATTCCCCAGCCAGCCTTGCTGGCTGGGGAATTCTGGGAGTTGAAGTCCACCCATCTTAAAGTTGCCGAGGTTGAGAAACACTGCTTTATTGAACATAGCGCAGTGGTCAATAATCTATAAAAGTTTATTTGCATCACTCTCTAAGGGCCTTTCCTCACTGCCGGGTTGATGTTCTCTCTGTTCCTCACCCCTTGAGGCAGCCAGGGATGATATCAGAAGAAAGGGCAAAGCGCTTTAGCACCACTCCCTCGGATGCCTTAAGGCCATGGGAGAAACAGAGATGTGGCCAGGCCCTATTTGTGCACATCTGCAAAGGCAGGATAGCTTAATGCAATGAGCAAATCTAAGATTCTGTTTCGAAGAGGATAGCACATTTTGTATATTAAACAAAAAAGAAACATTGGAGAGAGATCCTTGTGGTGTGGGCCGCACCACTGCTCCAAAATAAATCACGTTTGTGAAGTTCTGGTAGATAGGCATATAGAAAACACCAATGAGTGAACTCAAATGGATCTCTAAAGTGCTAACACATAAGCTATCACTTTTGCTTCCCTTTGTATCTATGTCATCGTCAGTGCTAAATGCCAGTAATGGGAGTTGCCGTTGTGTCATCATCTCTCATACTTCGCAGCAATCACCAATCTTTTAAAATCAATCTGCTTCTGTTCTTCCTTGTCCTCCAGCAGAGAAAGAAATGATTGAAACTGAACATTAGTTGAGTTATTGGGACTTTCAGTTACCCCAAGAAGGGTATTCAGTTGTTGTGGGTCTTCGTCTAGTTTCTTGATGCATCCTTCTTTCTTTTTTTTCCCAGCTCATCATAGGCATCAGTTTTATTTACCTGTTTTCAGCCAAAAAAAAAGAAAAAAAGTAACAATTTCATCTAGGATGATTTCTGCCCTTATATAGAGCAGTGGTCTGTATTAAAAACTTGCAGTGATTACCTTCAAGGGTCTAAGAGGAACATCTGGAAAAAGATCCCTCAAAGCAGTTTTTAAAAGAGAGTAGGAGATCAGTAGGGAGGAACCAAGCTTTTTCTACCCCTCCAAAAGCCAGGCACCCAAGATTACAATCCAGCTTCTAAACAGTTACTTACTGCCTTAGATTGCTGTTATGAGACAGTAGTTTCAGAGGCATTAGAAGATCTTGAGCTGGCAAAGGAATAATCATTCAGGAAGCCTTGGCAGGATGGGATCAGCTGGTTTGGAGATAATATAAGGGCAGAGTAGGGGAAAGGGGAAAGTCTGTGCAATACCCCCCATAGCAGCTCATGAGTTGCAAGCTGTTATGGTGAGGAAGAGAGTAGACAAACAACCTGATGGTCCTTACTCTGAAGTCCAGAAGGGCTTACTTCCAAGTAAGTGTAACATTGCATTGCATCTCTTCAACAGGTTGGTAAAAAATGGTGTATTAGGAATGCCTATTGATTGTGCTAATGTCAAGTTTATCTTTTCATCTTCCTGTTTAGAATTTGCTTTAAGCTTTGGCACGGGACTAACTTGACACCTTGCTCCTTTTAGAGAAACAGAGAAAAGAAACAGACCTGATTCCTTTTTTTGCTTTTGAGAATTACACACTTCTTTCTTGGGGTTTTAAATTCTTTAATAGCTACCTTTGCAGGATTATTCTCTGAATTTCTTCTGAATCCCAGAATCACTTGATCTGGGTATACATTGGAGGGATTCCTGAAAGAGAAACCTTTTTAAAGCATCTTTTAAAACTTTAATGTTTGTGCTGTTCAGTAGAGTTCAAGGAACAAGATGGCTAAAAAGCTCAGTAGGTGGCTTTGAGTTACTGCAATTCTCAGAATTAGATGCTTTGCTTCTCCCCCACCCCATTTTGGTTCTTTGACCTTCAGAATATTGAAGAGATTAACTGTTTTTAACAGGTGTCTGATAGGCAGACATTTAATCAAGTTTTACCAAGATGATGTAATGGGAACATTCTTGCTTGTTCAACCCAGTGAGATGCTCTTAAAGGCAAAAGAGCTTTCTTAGGGCTACAACTCCTTTGGGCCAGAAAATACTTTGAAGATGGTGAATGCACTAGGAAACAATTGGTTGAAAATGCTTTTATCTACTGCTCGACAGAATAATGTATCTTTTTTAAAATCAGGATTAGGGAAGGATTTTCTTCAGTTTTAAGTCATTGTAGAACAAACGTGTTGAAAATTCTGTTGCCTCTTTGAATTTTATAATGTCTTCATGGCTGTAATAAGGGCAAAATGTTTCATTATCTTTTTTTTTTTTGAGTGGGTTGTTATTTGTTGCTTTTAATTGCGTATGCCACCCTGAATCCCATGTCGAGTGGATTGCTAAATAAATTGAATACCAGATAATTAATAAATATAACTCCTGGCTTGAGAATGTCTATGGCAGAGAAGGCACTTTAAGATGAAATATAATCAGTTTGTCCTCTGTGCTATTTGTTAATGTTGATTGTCCTCATGCAATACATGGAACCGCAAAACTAGCCAATGAGGTTAGTTTGTCATTCAGTGTGTTGTGTGAATCTGGAACACTGGGTTAATTAAATAACCCATACAATGTCTGAACTCAAGACATGGGGGTAATTATATAACCCATAGTTTAGTCAACCTGAATAAACATGTTGTGCAAATACAATTGGCTGTGTCCATATGACACAACAGAACACAAACTACCCAATGATTTTAACCAAGTCTGCCCTACAAACCCATCGGTGTGGTTAATTTTATCATTTGTAGTTCCATATGCTCTGAGAACCCTGAAAATTAATCTTGGAATCTGTAGTTAAATTACTTGCAAAAACATTTGTTGCACTAAATGCAGTTTTCCCCCACTTCTCTTCATGATGCCTGTGTTTGTATGACACTCTGAACTACAAACTACCTACCTATATTGTAGCTTAGCCTGTGGTGTGAATGCCAACAATGTAGGCTGGTTATGGTTCCGTGTGTCCTGAGTATGCAGGAAGCTGGGTTAACTGGATAAGCGAAGGCTCTGTTAACCGTGGATGTGTTTTTAAAATACAGCTGATGAATACTCTGGGTGGCCAGATTTGAAAGAAGCAGCTGTGTTTGCAGTTCTAGTAGGTGTGAATGAGCAGAGAATGTCGCTAGGTCATTCTTAGCAAGGAAAGTTCTCAGTTGCACAACTATTCAAGGTGAAGGGGCTCCAACCTCTACCATGCCCACAGCAGAGTCCTCTGCTCAGAGATGTCTGTAGGGGGAGGTCAGAAAAGTCAAGATGGCAGCCAATCAAAGCCTACCCATTTGATGTGTGTCATGTGCATGCAGCACATAAAGGGGGGGGGTGTCTTCAATCACAGGACCATAGCTGCCATCACAATTCTTTTAACCCTCACCCCATCCCTGGCTCCCTACCTGCAGTTCAAGGTGGGTGCACCCTGGGCATAGGCTGATCCATCTGTTGGGAAGCAAACTCAGCCTCTGGGAAGAAATTATGAAGCTTTAAGGTAAGGCATGATGAACCGCCTCAAGATGTCAGGGTGGGTGTAGAGATCAGCCAACAACTTTTTTGCCTCTGTGTTCATTCCTAACTCCATCCCATTCAATCTTAATCTGCAATTTTTAAAAACTATCTGTTCAAACACTTTATTTTTTTAAAAAAAAACATCCTGTCTCTTGCCCATGTTAGGGGAAAAGGCACACTTTAAAATTGCAGACATAATGGAATTCCTCCAATTATGAATCAGGTTTATTTTATTTTTTTATTTTCTTTCTTTCTTTCTTTCTTTCTTTCTTTTTCTTTCTTTCTTTCTTTCTTTCTTTCTTTCTTTCTTTCTTAATTAATTAATTAATTAATTAAATTTCTCCCCTGCCCATCTCCCCCCAATGGAGGACTCTGGGCGACTCACACAAAACATTAAAACCATAAATACATATAAGTACATAAAACATCAAAATTTAAAAAACATTACCAAAAGAAAAGAAAAAAAACTCCAAGAGGCTGATGGTTTCCAGAGCTGCAGACAACAGGCCTCTAAGGGCTAGCTAGCCCCACGCTTGACGTCTTCCCTCCCCACCCTAGGCCAAGCGGCAGAGCCAGGTCTTCAAATCCCTCCGGAAGGCCAGGAGTGAGGGGGCCAATCTCACCTCCAGGGGCAAGATATTCCAAAGGGCGGGGGCTACCGCAGAGAAGGCCCACCTTCTGGACCCCACTAATTGGATCTCTTTTACCAAGGGGGTCCGAAGCATGCCCTCTCTGTGTGATTGGGTGGGATGGGTTGAAGTCATGTGGAAGAGGCAGTCCCTCAGGTAACCTGGCCCCATGCCATGTAGGGCTTTAAAGGTGATAACCAACACCTTGAATTGGATCCAGAAACAAACTGGTACCCAGTGCAGCTCATGGAGCAACAGCATTACATGGGCCCTTCTTGGGGCTCCAAAAATAGCCTGCGCGGCTGCATTCTGGACCAGCTGTAGCTTTGCTGTGAGATGCATCCAGTCAAGATCATATGTAACGTTATTCCAGGATTATAAGAGACTTTTTATTAAAATGTTCAGATCACAGCAACTGTGAGACTTTGTCTGAACTTGGAAGCTGAAAAAGGGTTGGACCTGACTGGATAGAAGACCATCAAGAGAAGACTAAGGAAGCTGAAAAAAGCATGCTAGAAAATAAATATTTCTATACTGTTGCCAAGAAATTCCACCAAAGTGCCCAAATCATCACCAGGAGTCCAGTTCAGTTTGAGGGAGCCTTTACCTTGATCATAAATATCTTCTTCTTCTTCTTCTTCTTTCAGAAAGTGATTATGATGTTCTGGTTCATAGTTCCAACTCTCTTCTTGCCTGTGATTGAGAACTCTGAATGTAAGTTTCTGATTCCCTTCTTGGAAAAGGTTGGCGAGAAGGAGGGTGGGTGAATCTCCAGCTGCCTTTTAGTCCACCAACTTGGGTGTTAGCCCTGCAAGGTAGTCCAGACAAGAAGCACAACCAGGAGGACCAGCTCTGTCTTTATTGTAAGGTTACAGTAACAGAATCTTGCAGGACTGAAGGTATTTCTCCCTTCCTTTCCTTTTACTCTCCAGAAAACTAGGGAGGGTCCCTTCTGAAACGCTTCCCCTGCCATGCCATCCCCCTGGCAGCCTGCCTGGCTGCCGTAGCAGCACATATGGCTTCCTCTTTTAGGAAGAATAAATAGCATACTTTGGGATATTCATATTGAGGTAAATTTACTGATGAGTCTTGCTAGTACAGAGATGCATAACCTGGGCCTCCAGAAGGACACGTGGCTTCCAACACCCTGCAGAGCAGCCTCAAAGAAATTGTCACTCAGGTGTACATCTAAATTGTAAATCTGTAAATGATGTAAAAGCTCAGAGAACCCCAAGGACTCCACAGATGTAAATGTTTGCCTGACAATCATATTAAATGCATGCAATAGTAGGAGGTCCCACAAATCTTGCCAGCTAAGAATTAGGTGTCTGTTCTTGGTTGCAGATTTAACTTTGCCGAGTGCAACATGACTTTAGCAACCAGGGTGGACAGCCCATCACACAGGCATCTATCTGGGTACCCTCCAAATCCAGTTCCAGAATTCTTCACCAAGAAGGGCATTTCTGGGGATTTGGGGATATAAAATTTAGACAGTCCCTCTTGTAAGGTGTACTGAGCCTTCAGGGAAAAGGTAGAATGTAAATGAAATAACTAATCAAATAATTGGTGCCATTTATAAAATCCACATACCATCTTGCAATTTTGCAATGGGGATAATGTGAGGCTTCCAGACATGGGCTGCAAAAAGCAAGATGGCCTCCAGATGGGAGCAAAGCACTATAGAAAACAGAAACTCTGCTTCCATCTAGTGTTTGGATTTGTGCTGCTGAAGCTGGTGCCCCGAAATTCAGTGGAATTATGCATACCTAGTACAGATTTGGGGTGCACATCAGGGAGGATGTTTCTGAAAAGCTTCCAAGAATTACTGTACCTGCTCTGAAGTGAAACCAAGCCAGCAATGAGTAACTGGTGTGGGGAATTGAGAGATTGGGGTGGCAGGATGAAGGTAATGGTTTCCTCTGCTGGTGACCAACCAGCTGATGGATCCCCCTCTGTTCTAGATCACCTGATGCAGCTTCATAAACCCGGTGGAGAGGCAGCGGTGAGACTTCGGAGGACTTTGGGACCTTGCCTTCCAAACCCATGTTTTCACCAGGGAGAGTGTAAAATTGTAGGCAACAGTCCCAACTGCACATGTAAGACTGGCTTTATGGGCCCATTCTGTAAAGGTAAGACACATCTGCCCTGGGATGCAAAGGCCTACAGCAGTGTTTCTCAGCCTTGGCAACTTGAAGGCATGTGGACTTCAACTCCCAGAATCCCCCAGCCAGCCATGGGTTAAGAAACACTGGCCTACAGACTCCTTGTGTTTTGAAGGAATTTTCTTAACAGCTTTTGGAGTTTCTCCTTTCCCTCTTTTCCAAGAAACACTTAACTGATCTGACACAAAGGACCTTTTGAAATTCCCCACCATGAGCGGTCACTCTGTCTTCAAAAATCTCCACTGACGTCTTTGTTTTAAACAATCTGTACGCTTAAGAGTTACCAGGTGCAGAGAAAAATATTTGCAAGAATATGTCCTTGAGGAGATAGATCTCTCTGGGGCCCTAAAATACAAAATATTTCACTTTCAATCCTTCTTTGGGGCAAGCACTGTCTTTTTTTCTTGTTTTACTGAAGCACAATTCTGTTACAGATTGAAGCCGGTAAAATTGTTCTACAAAATTACAGACATCTACCCAAATAATATTTCTAAATCAAAATGTGTAAAGTATTAAAATATATCTATCACCGTCATGTACAAGATGTGAGCTATCCATGTTGGGTATTGATGCTTCAGTGCAACTTTTCCTTTTATACTGTTTCTAGTCTAATATTAATTGAATTGTTCATAGCTCAGAAATTTTGACAAAAATTATCAGCAGATAACCTCAGATGATACCACCTCTTATCCCAAATAAGAAAAATATTCCTGTGCCATGCATCTTTGTCTTTACATAGTTTCCTGGAGATGAATTTACATAGGTGAATCATATTCCCAATACCAGAAGTAAGATTGGTACAATATCTTAGCAAATCTTCCACCATTTTCCAGAAGTCTGAATGATCTAACAATCCTTATTTTATGGTCTTTCATGGCTCTGAATTCCACTGATCTCTCTGTACCCAGGTCAGAATTAGCTAAGGTGTCTGGGCTTCATTACAGGTAGTCCTTAACTTATATCCATTTTTTAACGACCATTCAAAGTTATGATGGCACTGATAAAAGTGATTTATGACTAGTCCTCGCACTGTCGCAGCATCCCTGCGGTCATGTGATCAAAATTTGGGTGCTTGGCAACTGGCATCTATTTATGAAGATTGCAGCATCCCAGGGTCGCGTTACTACCATTTGCAACCTTCCCAGAAGGCTTCTGACAAGCAGAAACCATGGGGGAAGCCAGATTCACTTAATGACCACAGCAGAAAAGGTCATAAAATCAGGTGCAGTCATGTGATACCTCACTTAATGACCACACTGCTTAACAATGAATTTTCCAGTCCCTATTGTGGTCATAAGTCGAGGACTACCTGTATATCACTCCAGCTTCTTACCATAGAATTTAAGGGCTGGGATTATCCAAACCCTGCCCCATGCAGGAATCCCTGATGGTTGTTCTCCAGCGTCTGCTTAAACATCTCCAGCAAAGGAAACTCTACCACTTTCCAAGGCAGCTTATTCCATGGCTGAGCAGCTCTTACTGTTAGCAAATGTTTCATGATGCCAGTCCTAATCTACTTCCTTGTCATTTAAACCCATTGTTTCTTGCCCTATATTTTGGAACAACTCTAAACAACTCTGCTGTAGAAGAATTTAGAGATGACCTGGGGAATGTATGAAAGAAACTTTAAAGAGGGATTTGCAGAAAAGATTATACAGTCCAGAGGGTGAAGTAAGTGTAACATTTTGATTTTGTTTAGTATAAGAGGGGATGGAGAAAAACAGGCTTTCAAGATGCTGATACTCTACCCTACAACAATAAAGTAGCATTCCTGGAATCACTATAGTGTCTGTTTCTTGACCTGGCCCACCTTCAAGGGCTGGCATCATCTGCCTTCTCCAGGACAGGCCTTCAGATACTTGGAAATGGCTATCATGTCTCCTTGAGGTCTTCTCATCTCCAGGCTAAACATAACCAACACCTCCAACATGCCTCATAAATTTTCTTTCTTCCTAAGACGGGGTGCCCAGGATGAGATGCAATACTCTAAGTCAATGTTGCTCAACCTCAGCAAATTTTGGAGTATGGACTTCAACTCCCAGGATTCCCCAGCCAGCATGGGAGTTGAAGTCCACGTATCTTAAAGTTGTCGAGGTTAAGAAACACTGCTCTAGGTGCAGATTCCTCAATGTTCAAATGATGCAGGTTAGGTTTCCTTTGTCACTCCAGTTTGGACTTCAGAAAGTTGGGTGAGTGACTTCTCCACATTTCTTCAGGTCTAAGAAAAATCCTCAAGCATTTCTCCAGGACCGCTCACAGTGACAACACTGAATTTTTTCCCACCCATTCTCATTTGGAAGAAACATACTTTTCTTTTGAAATTTCTTGCAAAGGAGAAGTGACTTTTGGTTAAATTCTCATAGGAGGAATGCTCTCTCTTTAGTAATCAGATAGCCAAGAGGTATATATGAAAGCTATGTCTTTCATTGCATAATGGCTTCCCATACTTACACTCAGTCCCACAGGAAGGCAGTTCTTCCAGAGTAGTTTTCAGCAAAGGTCCAATGCCACCAAAATGGGAAGTCCCGCCTTTGTGAAATGACTGGAAAATTTCTCCTTCCCTTGGAGAAATTCAATCTCTCCTTTCTGACCTTGAATCAGGTGGACAACTTCAAAAGGCCCTTTTGACATGTCAAAAAAGCAACAGTGTTAGAGTTCCTGCTCTGCACTGATGCCTAACCTCTATCTGGGTTTGGGTATCATAAAAATATCCACCAATTTGCAGGATCACATTCCAAGAACACCAAACCTGGCTAAAATGCCCCTCCTTGGAGGTCTCAGTGTTTTAGGAATAAGTGTTTAGGTGTCATCCTGTTATTATTTCCTCAACTCCAGATATGGAGGTGAAACTCCTTTGCGAGGAGGAGTATATGAAGATGATGGTGAGAAAGGAAGTGTTTGAGATACTGAAAGTCCCCTTGAGATCTGTCCATCTGATGAACAGTTCTTGCGCTGCTTCTGAGCAAGATGAGGATGGAGAAAGCTTCTTTGGAGCCAAGTTGACAGGGGAAAACCACACTGCCTGTGGGTCAGAGATCAAGGTAAGGGAGGATATGTAGATATATTCAGTCTGTCCTGAGCTTCATTGTTGGCTTCACAATTGCAAGGAGAGCAGGAAGCAGAGAGAAACAGGTAATGTTCTTGGTCAGGAAGTTTTGAGTCATATGTCAAATAGTCTCATTCTCTCTCTGGCAATCTTGGATCCACCAAATGCATATAGACTTCCACCTCTGCAAACTACCCCAAGAACAGGAATAACAATAGAATCATGTAGTGGAAAAGGATCTTAGAGGTCACATAGTCCAACCCCCTATTCAGTGCAAGATCTGCTAGGGCATTTCTACCAGATGATCAGCCAGCCTCTGTTTGAAGACTTCCAGCAAAGGGGAACTCGCCACATCATGTGGCATTCAACTGGCTGGCTGACAGCTCATACAATTAATCTCCATCTGTGGCATATGCAGAGCAATAGGGTTATTGAAAAGAAAGAAAGGATTTATGAGTCATCAGAAATACCTTATGGGTATGCATAGGTCAAAGCTGAAAGTTGACCTGACTCATAAATCCAGACTTACATTAAAAAAAGGAAGCAATTCTGTAAAATCTGGATTCAGAATTGGTAAGAGGAATGAAGGACTGGCTTTCTTTCTATGTGTGGTTTCCATTTTGTGAGCCAGACCAGCACAATGAAGAGAGCAACAGAGGGCATGTGTGGCTGTGCAAAGTGGGATTTTGAACATGTTTCTTCTATAAGGAAGCCATACACTGTTATTCTGAATCTGGTAAAACTTGGGAAAGATCAGGCTGTGGATGGTCCTTATTGGCTAATGTGAGGTCCATCAGGGATTTGTCTTTCTTCTCACCAGTCTCCTGAGGAAATCTTGTTAAACTATTAGGGCTTTCCAATGCTTGAGATTTGATTCCAATAAGGCGTTTTGGTGCTCACAGGACCACAAACGTGGCACCTATCTGTAACTCTTTAAAGCAGCTATATATTTTTCCCACAATCCCAGGAAAAGAAGTAGCTGCTTTTAAGAGGTGCAAGCCATTGCCATGTTCAGATACACCCCAAACCATATTTATTGAATTATTTCCAAAATGCTGCCTAGCCCTACTAAGCATACAGGTGCACTCCAAAAAATAAATATGGTTGACCCTCCTAGAATGTAAAAGTTGTGAGGATCTTACAGATCAACTGGTCTAACCCTTGCCCAATGTAGGAATCCACTTCTATAGTACCCCTGACAGACGGACATCCACCCTTCATTTTCATCGTTCCAAGGAAGCAGGATCCATTACCTCTTGAAGCAGTTTGCAGCTGTGGCTGTCATTGTCAGGATATTTTTCCTGATGTCTACCCAAAATCGACTTCCTTGTCATTGTGGGAAAGCCGTATTAGCTTATGATGGCCAAAAATCAGAAGGCATCTGGTAGCACCTTTTCTGACTAATAAATATTAAAAGGCCAAAGCTTTTGTCAGCTGCAGCCCACAGGCTCTTTCAGAAGGTCTCAATAAATCCAGTGGGTTTTGAACACATTACAGTTCTTAATTGATAAGATGGTTGCAATCTGTCTGACGTGCAACCTGCACCTGCATAGCCACCCAGTCTCCCTCTCCTTCCCCCACATCTCACCCCAATTTATACCAGTCTAGTCATTCCATGCATCTAATGAAGTGAGTTGAAGCTCACAAAAGCTTCTGTCTTTTGATACAATTTGTTGGAAAAGGTGCTACCAGACTCCTTCTGATTCCTTTAAGGTAATTTAAACCCATTACTTCTTCTCCTGTCTTCTGAAATAATTCTGCCCTGTCTTCTTCAGATACTTGAGGAGAGTTATCAATGTTTCCTTGCAATCTTCTCCAAGCTAAACCTTCCAGCACTTCCAACATCTCCTTGTAAGTCTTTTCTTCAAGGCCCCTTCTCATCTTGGTTGCCCTCCTCTGGACCCCTCCAGTTTGTCAACATCATTCCTAAACTGTGGGGCTCAGAACTGGATGCAATTCTCTCAGTATGGTCAGTTTGACTAAGAACCCATAATAAAGAGGAACAATGAAGTTTACGTATCCAGCAGGGCTCATGTAAGCTTATCCAATTTAGAAGTGGCCACTTCTGATGTTGCATTACTGCAGTCTTCACCCACAACTCTAATCTTGGCCCCTAATCTAGTTTCTGGTCCATTTTGCAGGTCAATGGTTCTCATGTGTCTTATGCCAATGTGATAGAGTCAGACCGGGAGGATAATGGTGTGATCACCAGGAGCGCACTCATCCGTGTACACTTCTCCTGCATCTATGCCTACAAGCGTGTAGTCAGCTTGCTGTACTCCCTCAAGGCTTTGGACACGTATGTTGTGGCTTGGGTTACTGTAAGCATTCTCTTTAGCTTCCTATCTGTTGTACTGTGTTGAATGCCATCCTCTAAGCTGGCAATCTGCATTTCAGAAGAGGGAGCAGAGGGCTTTGGCATTCATCCTACATTGTGCTGAGGTCAGCCAGTTGCAAAGAGCTCATGTAATAAGTGAACTCCTTCTTTTGAGATAACAATTGCTAAAAATGCCGGGCATGGGAACGGTCTGCAGCTTGATGGTAGAGCCCATGTTTTGCAGCCAAAGGTTGGTGATTTAGTCTCCAACAGGTTCAGCTAGGAAAGGCTCCTATCTGAAACTTTGAAATGCTGAACAGTGTGGCTTGGAATAAGACAATTTCCAGTGTTTTTATTATTATTTCAAAAGTGGTGCATTCCACATCTCTAAGGGCTAGGAAGGTGCAAAGAACAGGTGGGGTGAGCAACCTTCCAGGGGCTGAAGGTCATATCTTCCATGTTGTTTTTTCTAGCCAAGGGACACAACCAACAATGTTTGTGAGACAAAATGAGCAGGGCTTTGGGATAATAATAAAAAAAAAAATCTAGGGAAGCATTTACTAACTTGGTGCCCATCATCAGAAAAAGATAGGAATTATGCTGGGCTGTGACTCCTCTCACTCCCAGCTAGCATGGATATTGGTTAAGTGGGCTATGGATGTTGGATAAGGTTGTCACCCTGGCTGTAATTCTGATCTGATGTTTCTTTGAATGCGCTAGATATGGACGCTGCAAATGATTACTGTGGTGTATGCAGAATCAAATTATTCTGTATAACCATACTCATGAGCACCCCCTAGTGGACAGAGGCCACCTGAACTGTACCAGAAGGGTGAACAACTGATGGAGGGTCCTGTTCATAGCTGCTCTTTTGGGCTGCAAACCTCACACGGTCCCCACCTGGTGGGCTTACTATTAGATAAATTTCAGTGGTAAAGTAAAAACAGGCAGGGCATCTAGTGATAGAGCAAGGAAGAAGCACTGGAGGGAGATGTTTCTTTCCTCCTTTTTGCTAATATTGGGACAACCTGAGGTGCTTCAATGTTTTTGATCCATGGCTGAATGTAGCTAGCATCAAACAGGGTCTGAAATATGAGATAGCATATTTGGAAACCTTGGGGAGGTGCCCTGGGGTGCATCTCTTGGACTGGGCAGGAAGCAAAATTATTTCCCTTATATTCAATCTCATTAACCTGAATATAATGAATATAATATAATTAACCAGGAATTAACCAGCACTACTGTCTTCAGACTGCTTTCACTTTTCTCTTTCTTCTTTAAGAAGACAAGATTCTCACTGTAGGATGGCCTGTAAGTTTTCTCAGGGAACCTATTAATGCATTTGTTCTATTATCAGGAGGTTAAATTCAAAAATGAGGTCCAAAGAGTGATATGAGGTCATCTAGGACCTGATCAGGTACAGGCTGGGAGGTGAGTAGCGGGTGGAGTGGCAGGAAAAGGATGAGAATCATGCAACATGATTGTTATCATCATTGATTTGGTTAATTGATTGATTATGTGCTATCACATGACTCTTAGTGAGGACACAGATGGATCTTCTCCAGGATGATCTGTCTCCAACCAAAACCCTTCAGGTCTTCCACCTTGCTGCTGGTCATCCTCTTCTTCTCTTTCTTTCCACCTTCCATCACTGATATGGGGAAGCAATTTAAGGGAAAGTTAATACAGAGTGGAAGAAAAGGAGAGTGAAATCAGAGCATTTTTCCTCAGCATTATCAGTCACCCACATCCTCCATCAGGATATCCCCACTTTTATTTGTCATCTTTCTTTTTCAGTTGTAGTCCTGTTCCACAGTGAACAACCAGTGCTTTAGCTGATGTTACTCGCTTAGCCTTCTCCACATCAGGATGGTCGCAACCACATTCTGATCATTGCTAAATGAAGTGAGGTGGTTGAATTCAGTTCAGTGGTGCAGTTCAGAGCTTGAGAGAGATTCATGTCCAAGCCAGGCCCACCTGCACATCTGTCACACCTGCACATCTGTCATCAGGCCAAGGAGTAGCCCTCTTGCCCCTTCCCAGGGGCCCTTAGCAAAAAACAGGAGAAGTCTCCACCTTAACAAGCTGGATATAAATACAGCTCTAAAGGGAAAGCAATCCAGTTGCAGAGATTCCTCTAATCTTATTGTATTTCTTTTCAATAAACTGTATGAATGGAGGGCCTAGGAAAATCCTGTTTTCCATTATAGTTGGCTGTGAAAAGCTTGAAAGGTGGCCAAAAAGGAACAAACCTTTCTTCATTGTAGGCCCCACGTCTACAATGTGCTCCCCAGGGCATGAGTGTCCACAGGTTGTAGTCAAAAAAGTCAAGATGCTGGCTGTAACTGTGCTTGGTTTTTATGTGCCACACCATGCCCTATGGACATCCTGCCCCAGGAGGGCAAGCCTGACACCCCACACAAACAAAGGCGATCCTCTTTTGCCAGGCATTTCTGTACAGTAGTTTGATGTTAAGTACTTGCTCAGCAATTTGTTTTATGTAGTGCAATTTATGTTTTCTCTCTTCCTGGTGTGCTGGTATTGGTTACATGTTAATTGTTTTAGTTTTTTTAAACAGGATTTTAGAAACATTTAAAGTTGGAAATCACCTAGAAGGCCCTCCAGAGAACTTGTGTTAGGAGGTGAAATAGAAAAATAATGGATAATAGGGAGAATTCGAATAATAAAATCTTCCTCTTAAGTCTCAGCAGTGTATCTGTGCTGGCATGCTCTACTAGAATCTGTGGTTGCAAGAGATGTCAGAAATAGTTGGGCCACAAGCTGAAAAGCAATAGTTGACTTGGCATGGATAATTTAGGCGAAGAATAGCTCAGCAGCTGATTCCCTCTTCACACAAATGCACTCCCCTATATTGATTGATTGATTGATTGATTGATTGATTGATTGAGGAATACTCCTGTTTCCTAGGTTTGTGCAATTTTCAGTTAAAGAAGGGGACTTCACCGTAACCATGGCCCTCTACGAGAGTGCCAGCTTCAAGAAGCCTTACAGCCAGCAGCCGCTGTTGCTTTTCATGACGGACACCCTCTACGTCCTCCTGAAGATAGAAGGGCAAGACCAGGTGAAGTACTTCTTTCTAAGTGTAGAGGACTGCTGGGGCACCCCAACGAATGACCCTGAAGACAGCACGAAGCACTACCTGATCATGAAAGGGTAAGAGGCGAGGTTGGTGTTTCTCTATGGGATGCTGGATGAAGAACCAGGGTAATGGATAGAGTTGCCAACCATTTGGAGTCATGAGCACATTTTGAACCCTGAGATCTTTTGGGGGATGCATAGATAGACAGACAGACAGACAGACATCTTCATATATCGATCTCTATATATACTGTATATATGGAGCAGATTTGGGGACTAAGTCCTAGCAAAGGACACTGATTTCCCCAAAGGCAGGTTGTCCAGGATCCTACAAATGAGCAGGGAGTGAGTCAGATGCCCAAATGCCCAAATGTGTGCCTTTTCCCTTACGGCATTTGGCCTCCAGAACAATCTCCCCACAACAAATGATTGGCCCCAATCCTGCTGCCCGAGGCCAGGATGATGAGAGTCCCATCTGGAAGAGAGTGACAATTGTGAGTTCCCAGGGTTTGCTTTCATTTTAACTGAATTGTCACTTAGTTTTCACTTAGTTTTGGTTTGTTGTAAGTCTCACAGAGTTGCAGTATTCGAGTTGGGTGGTCTTAAAAGTTTCTGAACTATATACATATAAATCACAAAGGAAAGAAAACTGTCTGTTTTACAGAAGGCAACTTGTGAGGCTTAAAGAGATAGATTCCCCAAACCACCAAGAAAGTAGCTAAAATGGGGATGTGTTTTTTTTAAAAAATGCCCAGGAGATATGGCATACTCTCCTTCCTGGCAGCATGCCCAGCCTTTCCACAACCTTCTCATACACCCCCCAGGACCCTCCCTACAATTCTGAAGGGAAGGGAAAGGGGTTTTGCAGTCAATCTCTGCCAGGTGAGGCTGCCCAGAACTCTCCATCTCCAACACAGCCCCATTCCTTGATGGCGAGATCCAACTAGCCCGCCATTGTAGCCCATGACTTCAGAAAGAAGGGACCTGTTCTTCAACGGTCCATTTTCTCCCCCAAAAGAGAGTGATCTCTTTTTGTTTTGGGGGGGTGCACAAATCTCACAGCAGTAAAAATCTTACAAGACCCCTCTGAATGTGGTACTTTTAGAATTGGGATTTTAAATTACAGCCCAACTAATTGAAGAATTTTGCTTTAAAAACTGTTGAGCGTAGGGGAAGTGACATCACACACATCATGATGTCATCTGCAAATGCCCTGAATGGTGTGACTTGTATCATTTTTGCAATGATGTCATGGTGAAGAAAGTGTTTTAAAGAGAACTTGAATATTCCAGGGTTGAATGTTTGCATTAAAATATGAGGTCAACATATGTGGATGTGAGTGTTCACGAGCAACTTAAGGAGGTCTTGGTCTCTCCCAGCTGTCCACGTGACAAGACGCTGGAGTTCCTCAACGCCGTTGGAACCAGCACGGTGGCAAAGTTCAGCTTTCAAATGTTTCAGTTCAAAAACTTCTCCGAGGTGTACCTACACTGCCAAGTCCGTCTGTGCATTCCAGCCAATCAGAAGCCGTGTGCCAAGGTCAGCCCATGTGTGTTGCACGTGGCTCTGGGACACTGGGCACTTTCTCATATTTTCTTGGGGGCTTGGATATTTATTTGCATTCCCTGACTTTGGGGGGAATGTTTGAGCCCCTGTGAAGAAGGCAGAGATCTCTGTACCTCTTTTGCATGAACAAAGAGAATGGCACAAGGAAATGAAACCACATCATTAGGTCCTGGCATTAAAAATATAGTTTCTGGGGAATGTTTGTGTTACAGTGGGGGCAAATCACCTCATGACAAAGCCAGTTTTATTTGGAGCAAATGGTTTGTACTTTTTCCTGTCTAGTAGGCAAGGACAGCCCCTGGGTTTGGTCCAATCTAGCAAGGCCATTTTTAATTCATGGATTACAGTTCCTATCTCCTTGCTGGCTGGGGAGAATGGGATTTGTACACCAGCCCATTGGCTAGGGGGCTGTATGGTGGTTTTGCAAAGAAGCGTTATTATTTAACATTAGCTCAATCATCAGTAGGGGGTTCTGTATTAAAGCAGACTAATGTTCCTCTTTTCATTGGGCTACAGGAGTGTCCCATCAGGCAGAGGAACAAGAGGGAGCTGGTGGACAACTACATGAAGATTGTCTCCTATGGACCCATTGTGTTTGCAACCCACTCACACTTGGAAACCCGGAACACCAACGATCAGACATCCTTCTGGGGTATGCAGCCATCTTCAAGTTGACACGCCAGGGATGGGGGGGGGGCAGTTGTGACTTCCACTTTGATTTTTTTTGACCCCTACCCCGTCCAATACCCCTGTGATGGCTGTTCTTTTGCAGCCCGTGGGGGTTGGAAAGGGTTAATCTGAAGGAGCAGCATTTCTTCCTTTCTCTAAGGGTTTGGGATCCAATTTTATTTTTTAAATCCCCTGAATTATCCTGCCCAAAATATAAACTGAAAAAATTAGCAATATCCCCATCCACATCTCCGGTGGATCTGAAAAACCAATAAAAAGAAGCGGGGGAGCTCTCTGTTGCAGAAAAGTCATCATAATTTATCTGGGTCATTCTTTGGAAGCAAAATGTCAGGTCTATGATGTTCAAACCCCAATATAGAAAAATCTCTTGAAGCCCAAAGTAGGTTCAGAAAAGATTTCATTTATATCTACTTCTGCTTCATTGACTATGCAAAAGCCTTTGATTGTGTGGATCACAACAAACTGTGGCAAATTCTTAAAGAGATGGGAATACCAGACCACCTTACCTGTCTCCTGAGAAATCTGTATGCGGGCCAAGAAGCAACAGTTAGAACCGGTCATGGAACAACCGATTGGTTCAAAATAGGGAAAGGTGTACGACAAGGCTGTATACTGTCACCCTGCTTATTTAACCTATATGCAGAGTACATCATGAGAAATGCCAGGCTGGAAGAATCACAAGCCGGAATTAAGATTGCAGGGAGAATCATCAACAACCTCAGATATGCAGACGATACCACCCTAATGGCAGAAAGTGAAGAAGAACTAAAGAGCCTCTTGATGAGGGTGAAAGAGGAGAGTGCAAAAGCTGGCTTGAAACTCAACATTAAAAAAACTAAGATCATGGCATCTGGACCCATCAATTCCTGGCAGATAGAAGGGGTAGAAATGGAAGCAGTAACAGACTTCATTTATTTGGGCTCCAAGATCACCGCAGACGGAGACTGCAGCCATGAAATTAAAAGACGCTTGCTCCTTGGGAGGAAAGCTATGGCAAGCCTAGATAGCATATTAAAAAGCAGAGACGTCACCTTGCCGACAAAGATCCGCATAGTCAAAGCTATGGTTTTTCCAGTAGTAATGTATGGCTGTGAGAGCTGGACCATAAAAAAGGCCGAGCGCCGAAGAATTGATGCCTTTGAACTGTGGTGCTGGAGAAGACTCTTAAGAGTTCCCTGGACTGCTAGGAGGTCAAACCAGTCAATCTTAAAGGAAATCAACCCTGATTGCTCATTGGAAGGATCGATAATGAAGCTCAAGCTCAGATATTTTGGCCACCTAATGCGAAGAGAGATCTCTTTGGAGAAGACCCTGATGCTGGGAAAGATTGAAGGCAAAAGGAGAAGAGGATGGCAGAGGATGAGATGGTTAGATAGCATCACTGAAGCAATGAGCATGAAACTGAGCAAACTCAGGGAGGCAGTGAAGGACAGGAAGGCCTGGCGCAATATGGTTCATGGGGTCACGAAGAGTCGGACACGACTTAACGACTAAACAACAACAACAACATGCAGCTCTAAGCCAAGCATTGCTAAAACTAAAGCCCGCGTAATTTCCCCTCTACTTTTACCCCCCCTTGTCCCCCCTTCAATCTAGGTGCCACTTTTGGTGTTCACAGAGGTGTGGCCTTGTGCATTCCTAACCCCGATAACACGTCTTCTTCCTGGCCTTCAATCTTGCGCCGTCTCTGTCTCCTTTCACTTCCCTCCCCCACCGTTGAGATTGGCAGAATCAAAGCAAGTGAAAAGCATTTACTAAAATCAAAGTACGCAGATGGCCTTTACTATACTAGTAAAACAGGGCATATATGTCAACTTCCCCCACGGCCGCCGTGCCCTTCTTCTCTGGGTTCGTCGACTTCCCGGTAGGTTTGGTTTTCGTCACGGGTTTTTGGGGCGGCTTCTTCGGGCAGGCGGAGGCGAAGTGCCCCTGCTCTCCGCCCTGGAAGCGCGTCTTCCCCGTTGCCCTGCCTCTTGGCGACGGTTTTGCCACTCTGGTAGTGGGTTTCGCCGCTGGCCGCCGTGGGGAACTTCGGCTGCGCGGCCGGAAATCGAGGCGTGGCCAGTTGTGCTTCCAGTACCGAGACGTGGGACATCCAGCTGTCGAGCGTTGTCGGGCAGCCGCGCACCATCGCCGTCTGGCATCATTCTGGGTTCAGCCCTGTTTGGAAGCGCTTCACGAGAAACGCTTCGGGCCAGCCGGGTACTTCGGCAGCCAACCGCTGGAATTCTAAAGCGGGTTCGGTGACGGGGCGAGAGCCTTGCATCAGCTCAGTTGTACTTTCCTCTGCGCGAGCTGTTTCGTAGCGCGATGGTAAATCGGTTGAAATCCCCCAGCTGTAGCGCCTCCGCCTCCTGTGGGTCGTTAACCACTCCGCCGCGCGTCCTGCCAGGTAGCGGAGACGTATAGCGCCCTCCACGCGTGGTTGCGAACAGGCGCCCGCAGGTTCCCATGCAGATCCGCACTTGGTTCAGGAAAGTAGCGAACTCTTCTGGGTCTCTGTTGTAGGTTTTCTCCAGCCCCCAACTTTTCAGCGGATCGCCCTCGTCTCGGTAGCCACGGGGTCCCCACCCCCCGTAGCTCTCAGGTGCCCGGAACAACCTGCGCCGGCGGCCCCACGGCTCTTTCTCTCTCTCCTCGGCCCATTCTCAAGTCTGCCATCGCGCGGGGCTTGGTCTCGGCGGTGGGGGAGTGGGTAGGGTGTCCCTTCGCTATTCTGCCTCCCAGCAGCCCCGGGGTTCCAGTTCGGTCAGCCTCCGTCTGGGGGTCATTTCAGCGGGCACCATGAGCTTCATCTGCTCCTTCAGGGTCCGCACCTCGCTCTCCAACTCCCGGACCCTGCGATCCTCATCTCGGGGCGCCATGAATCCCTTCACCCCTCCAATGGCTCTTGACCACCTGGGATGGTCCAGCACCTCCGGGGGAGGTTCCTCAGCCACCTCCCAAAAGTCCATCTTGCTCTGCAGTTCCCATTGTTGAGCGAGTCTCTGGCTTGGTCCTTTCTTTTGACGATCACCTGGGCTGCGACTCGCTGCAATGGGATGAAAATTTCTTTGACCTCTAATGGAGGGGACGGCCTCCTCTCGCCTCCACCGACTGCCCCAAGCTCTAGCTCGGTGATGGCAGCTTCCAGTGGTAGCAACTCCTTCTCCTCTTCCACTGGTCCGATCTCCTGCCCCTCGGAGGTCATGGTGGTTTGCTGGATTTTCCTCAGTAAATTGCTTTCTCAGGAAAAAATCCGAATTATGGAGTTTTAGCAAAATGTGGAGTCCTTGGGGTTCTCTGAGCTTGGTTCTTCTCTTGCAAATGTTTCATTACCCAGCTAGGTAACATCTTAATTTTAGCACTGAAGATGTTACCTAGCCAGGTAATGAAACATTTGCAAGAGAAGAACCAAGCTCAGAGAACCCCAAGGACTCCACAGTTCAACCCTGAGCTGCACATTCGCCTCCATTTTAGCAAAATGTCAGGTCTACGATGTTCAAACCCCAATATAGAAAAATCTCTTGAAGCCCAAAGTAGGTTCAGAGAAGACTTCATTTACTGGATGGTACATGCAGCTCTAAGCCAAGCATTGCTAAAACTAAAGCCTGCGTAATTTCCCCTCTACTTTTACCCCCTGTAATCCCCCCTCATTCTAGGCACCACTTTTGGTGCTCACAGAGAACCTTGTGCATTCCTAACCCCGATAACACGTCTTCTTCCTGGCCTTCAATCTTGCGCGGTTTCTGTCTTCTTTCCCTCCCCCCCTCCACTGTTGAGAATGGCAGAATCAAAGCAAGTGAAAAGCATTTACTAAAATCAAAGTACGCAGATGGCATTTATTATACTAGTAAAACAGTCCTCTAGTTGATATACTGTATATTTTGATTGCTGCAGGTTCTGACACAACACTTTCATTCCCAAACAGACTGATGTAATGTGTCTTCCCTTCCTCTGGTCTTTTTTCCTTTCCTTTCCTTTCCTTTCCTTTCCTTTCCTTTCCTTTCCTTTCCTTTCCTTTCCTTTCCTTTCCTTTCCTTTCCTTTCCTTTCCTTTCCTTTCCTTTCCTATCATCATCATCATCATCATCATCATCATCATCATCATCATCATCTATCTCTTCCCTTCCCTTTTCTTCTCTCCCCTTCCCCCTCCTTCCCTCCTTTCTTCCCCCTCCTTCCCTCCTATCTATCTGTCTGTCTATCTATCCATCCTCCCATCCTCCCCCCTCCCTCCCTCCCTCCCTCCCTCCCTCCCTTCCTTCCTTCCTTCCTTCCTTCCTTCCTTCCTTCCTTCCTTCCTTCCTAGGACCGCAGCTGTGGATCCCTGGTGTGATGGTTGTGGTAGCCATCATTGCAACCTTCATCTTCATAGCTGTTGCAAAAGTCATGAAGAAATGAGCAACTTCTCAACAGCAAACTTCCAAATAAATCTATAATTGCAGATCACACCAGGGCCAGTTTGTAATTTTCTCCCTAGAAAGAGGTTTCAAATGACAGCCGTGCTGAAAAGTTCCGTGTGTTTCCCTGCTGGTCCTCCTTCAATTGAATGAAATTGGTTTCTGAGAGGAAAGGGAGAGGAGAATTTTGGAGAAATTCTCACAAGTTGAATGTGGAGTTCTTGCACTCACTGAATGACCATGTGGCTCAGGAATGGGTGCAAATGCCTTGTCATCTCACTGGCGATCTGCAGACTCTCTGGCTTCCATTAGATCCCTCAGGAGAGCCCTCTTCCTGGGGGCTTTTCCAGACTGGGAAATATGAGCAGCCAGGGAGGCTTCAGGCCAATGGAAAGATGTGGATCAGAAAACAGCAACCCCAGCCATCTCCCCCTTTTCCCTTTCAGCTACAAGCAAGTTCAAATGCACCACTGAGAAATTTGAAAGAAATTCTCAAGTATACTGAGATTAAAGTAGAAAAACAGAGGGAAGAAAACTCTGAAGAAACTCGAAAGCAGATTTCAGGACAGCATTATTTCTGGTGCACAAGCTTGCTTTTTGGAACCACTAAGTTGTGTTGACCTGTGCTCTATTCACACATTGGAGGGGGAAGCCACATAATGACTACAAACACTGGTGTGTTCCAACTTCTGGTCTTGCCTACCTTGTTGTTGTTATATTTTTTCCCCATCTTTTGGGCTAATGAAAGGGGTGTTTGCATGAAGCACAAAGCTTCTAACATTATCTTAAATTATAAGAATGCCTCTTGGCCACCCATTAGATTTCAGAACTGTTGAAATGTGCTTGATAGTTTAGGAAAAAAAATAGTAGTAGTAGAAAATAGCCAGGGAAGCTGGAAAAAAGCAGGGAAAAGCGAGACCCACTTATTTTCTAGAAAATAGTGTTTTAATACTGATCCCCCTTTCTGTAGCTGCCCTTTGCTCCAAGGCCCACAGTCACACCCTCAAAGTGTGCCCACCCTCCACCCGCCAAAGATTGCTTGCCCAGCCGTCCTTGAAGCCTTGAGCCCCGTGAGTTTCCAGAAGAAACCATCTGGGGCTTCATTCAGCAGATGGAAATCTGATCTTTCAGCCCGAGTTCTACCTAGGATGTGCAGAATTTGAAATGCTTGTGACATACGACCTGCTTAATACATTGATTCTACAACGCGCGATAAGTAACTGAGGGAGCTTTAAGATGGGATGGTCCTTCACTCCGATACCTGTTGCCTGTAAAAATTAGACCAGTGTTTCTCAACCTTGGCAACTTTAAGATGGGTAGACTTCAATTCCCCAGCCAGCTGGGGAATTCTGAGAGTTGAAGTCCACCCATCCTAAAATGGGCAAGTTGAGAAACACTGGTCTAGCGTAGCTTTTTGCTAGGATTCCAATGCATGATGTTAAATTTATTTTGTTAGCCGCTGTGGGCTGGTTTGCAGCAGGAGTGGGTAGGATACAAATGTGATAAATAAAATTTGGGTCAATCCACCAGTTTTCATGAACTTCTGCACTTCACATCCTATTTATCTTCACTTTGTTGGCTACCCTCCCTTCCTGTATTTCTTTTCAAGATATTGGCTAGCTTGACATGACTTTTTTCCTGTTCAGCTGAGAGCAAAGTCTTTCTCCCCTTGCATTTCTTAAGCTGAGAGAGATGTTCCAGTAAAAGAACTGTGCAGTGCTTGGTGCTCTCTGAGCTGGGTGGTTTCTTTGCAGATGTTTCATGACTCAACCAGGTGACATCACCACCACAAAGGATATGCACCGGCCTACATTTTTTAAAAAAACAAAACCGATCATTCTTTAAGATAGCCACAGACATTTTCAGTTTGTAAAAATAAATGAGAAGGATGTTGAGCATGTATTTCCCATATATTATCTCTACAATTGCCACTCAAGTGTCCTTTGAAGCCAGGGTTACTAACAGGGAGGCGGTCAAAAAAGTCAAGATGGCAGCTCCAGGCATGCGATCAAAGCCTGCCCCTTTCTCACATGCAAGATGTTGTGGCTGCCATATGACCTTTTGAATGCCCTTCCTGCAGACACCTTTGTGTGCAGCTTGACTTCTTTTCACTCTCCACAACTTTTCAAGCAAAACTGAAAGATGATCTTTGTTCAGAATGCTCTGCCCAGAAGGAAATTGATTTATTGCTTTTGGAAGTGGGCCCAGAAGGAAAGAGGAAAGGCAGAGGGGCAGACGGTGGGAGCTGGACATGAGGTTTGCCAGGAACAGGGTGGGCCAAGGTTAGTCCCGCACCCCCTACAGCCCTGAACCACCAGCCTGGCACAGAACACCCAGACAACTCAGCTATACTTTGCCCAGATGGAATCATCTGCGCTAATAAAATTTTTGTTTAATAAACGTATCTTAAATTTCAATGTACTCTCATAAATCCTTTACACCATAGGAATCTTTTTTAAAAAAATATTTACAAAGAGTCATACAAATATGGAAGGAAGACAAGGTCTCTGCCCTGTCGCCTCTGAGCTACTCAGAGTTATGACGTCGCCCACGTCCACCGAAGAAGGGTTTGACCGAGTCCCCGAGGAGGGGCTCCCGCAGGTGCTTCACGCCCCAAGCCCTCCTGGCCAGGACCAGATCAGATGCTGGTGCTGCTGGACTGCAGCTTCAGGCTGTTGGAAGTCGTGCACTGCATGGAGGACGACCTGCGGGACTGCAGCACTTTGGCCAGGTACCAAAGGAAGATGAGGAAGCCTGCAGAAACAGGAGGAGGCCACGGAGGTTAAGCCGCCCCTGTTTCAATCATAGCATTTTCCAACCACCAATGAAGTGATATCAGCCTTTCACATGATTTTTACTTTGGCACAACAGTGGTTGGGTGATTAGAAAATGCTATATATCACTGATGTAGAAATTACAAAGCCCAGGCACAATGTTAAGTTCATAAAGCAGCTGATGTTCAAAACTTAGAATCCAAAATTGAACAATATGCCGAAACTGAGCTAGTCTTGGCTTTAAAAACTCATATTACAGAGGGAGAAAATAACCTAAATCTTGGTTAAAAAATACAACAGCTGTTTGCTTAAGTGAGAGCCAGTTTGGTGTAGTGGTGAAGGCACCAGACTAGAAACGAGGAGACCCTGAGTTCGAGTCCCGCCTTGGGCATGAAAGCCGGCTGGGGGACTTTGGGCCGATCCTTCCCGCTCAGCCCTGGGAAGAAGAAGACAAACCACTTCTGAAAACCTTGCTAAGAAAACATGCAGGGACTAATTATGTTGTAACCACAGAGTAAGCGGTAAATTTATACTTGTACTTATTATAACTTGCTGTAAAGAAGATCGGAAGCCACTTCTTCGTATCTTTTTCTTTCTTTTCCATTTTGTTTTTACTTTTTTTCCCTTTCTTGCACTTTTAGCTTTCTCTTTGATTTCTTTCTTTTTCTTTTCTTTTTCTTACTTTATGTTAGTTTGTATTAGTTTTTATCTTCCTTTTTAAAAATCTTTAATAAAAAGTCATATACTGTGTGTGTGTGTGTGTACAAACAAACAAACTGCAGGGACTTGTCCAGACAGTCACCAGGAGTCAAGACTGATTCGAAGGCACCCCCCCCAAAAAAAGTTCGCTTATCATGCTCGGGCCAAAGAAATAAACTATTATATAACAGAAATCACACAATATCCCAAGACAATAGCTGGATTTCCACACTGCACCTCAAACCACCTTACCTCATTTTATTTAGTCTAGCATGCTGTGCAAACCCAGCCTGTGGATATTGTGGGATAAGACAGCCATTACCCCAAAATCACCCAATGGGAATTTGAATCTGGGCTTTGAGTCCCAGCCCCAACACCTTTACCACTACAGTAGATTGGTTAGGTCCATGACATTGGCTGGACGTGGATTTATGTTCTACCTGGAGATGCTGGAAGGCAGTCTAAGACATCTACAAGCAAATCATGGGCTTTGCCTCCCATCCTCTTAGGGTCTGCTTCACTGTCACAAGCTGAAGCTCGGATCAAGTTGAAAAGATGATGCCATAGGCAAACTGCACCCCCACAAACACACATATATTGTGTTATGTGAAAATCCAGGGGACAAAAAAATGATAAAGCAGCATCTCAAGACTGAGGGGAGCAGCATTAATTACTGACCTTGAAGAGAGTTGATGATGGTGAAAAGGTAGACTGCCACCAACTTGAACGTCCCGGAAGCGAACGCAAAGAAGGCCAGTCCCCATGGGATGCCCAGGACACAGCTGAGCCCCAGAAGCATCACCACATATTCCCAGTGATGCTCTCGATGTCTCAGCTTGAGAATCTCATACACCATTGTGGCCAGCATGATGCTGTTGAAGAACAGCACCAAGCTTAAATAGCCCAAATTCAGGAAATTGTTGATCTCTTTTTTGGTAATCCAACAGCTGGAGAAAAAGAGAAAAAACAGAAATATGAGTCTGTGCACTAGTTAACCAGGTGGAAGGCACACGGTTCGAGTCCAGCCTTCGCGTTAAACAGGGTGAGCTCCTGTTTCCTCCCCAGTTCCTGTCAACCCAACAGGTCGAAAACTTACGTGAGTAGATAAATGGGGACTCTCACTCCGGTGGGAGGAAAAATGCTGGCGGCGCCTTGCAAAAAGGAGTCGGGAGCAGTTGCTGGTAAGCGCGAAAAACCGCACGCGCCCAAAAAGGGCGCGAAGCAACGGAAACCCCGCCTCCTGCGCACGCCAGCTGGGCTCTGCCCTAGGAAGGAGGCCATGGCAAACCACTTCCGAAACAATTGCCTTGAAAACTGCAAGGACTCGTCCAAGCAGTCACTGCAGAGTCGGTAACGACTGAGCGCAGATAAAAAAAAAAAAAAAAGGCACACAAAAACTGGAATACGAACCCTCAAATAGGCTGAGAAATTTTCTTTAAACTGACCCCTCCCCAAAAGACAGGACTGTCCAAGACCCCCTGGTGCCACTCATGTATGTGGTGCATCACACCCTCCCTGTGGTCCAAGCTCATCCCATATGTTGGATCTCAGCATCTGCTACCCAGAGGTTGGCAGCTGGTAATCCTCAAGGAGAAATGCATCTTTCTGAATGGACAGTGGGGGGCGCTCCTGTCCTACCCCCAAGAACTTACATGGTTGCTTTGGTATATTTATCAGGAGACTTGTAGACCTTAAAAGAGGAAGGGCCGTAGTACGACTGATCGATCGCAAAAATTAGACACACCATGAATATGGGGAGACCTGCAAGAGGAGAACAGCCTGAGTAAATGCCACACCTCTTCACCATCCAGCCCCTGTTCACTGAACTCCACAACAATTGTTAAAAGATAAGTTTAAAATATTCAAGCTAGGAAAAAAGTGGGGAAAAAAAGCTTAGGTAAAATATAATAGTTCCAGAGTAGTAGTGAAAGAGGCAGATCCAAAACAAGGATGCAAAAAACATCTGTCACTCACCCCAGCCCACAAGGGAGAGCTTAACAAGTAAGCATTTGATGTAGGAATTGAAGACTTCAATCACCAGCCGGTAGAGACTGTAGCCCTCAATGGCCATCCAGGTCAAGCATGCAAGCACGCCAAAGTGCAGGAACATGCCACCAGCTTTGCAAGCCATGTCACCTCTGGTAGGAGCTAGGAGAGCCCCGATGAGGAAGCCCATGTCAAGGAGAAAGATGGCCCAGAGGAGATTCATGTGCACATAGACAATGTGGTCTCTCTGCTTTTTCCTGTGAAGAAGAAAGAGCATCATACTTCTCTTCTCTCTTTGCATGAGGCCCCAAGGTGTTTTGATACTCCACCCCTTATCCTTAAAGGGCAGATGCATAACCTGATGCTCTTCAGATCTTCTGCCCTGCAGTTCTCACGGTCAATTGCTGTTCACTGTGCTAGCTGGGGCTCACGGAAATAGGAGTCAAAATCAGCCCCAGCTCTATCCTTCTTAGAAAACATATATGTATCAAATGCACACAGACTTCCACCCTCCATTGACTGCATCCTATGGTGCCCCCTTCCCATTGAGATGGCAGATGAATGTCCCACTCATATGGCAAACTGCCATGAGCCCTGCATTCCAAGAAAGGCCCATCTGGGAAATTCTGCAATCATCTTCCATGGTCTGGCTTTGGCAATTCATCACCAAGTTCAGTTTGTGAAACTACATGGGGGGGGGGGTGACCACTTGGGGAAATAACAAGGTAACAAAATCCCACCTCATTTCAAGTTTGGTGGTTACTGGGAACAGCCTGCAAATGGTAAGTTTCAGCTTGTGGCTACATCATTACATGGGTTCACAGCCATGTATGTGACTCAGAGCTGGAAAAATTATTTTTCCTGATGCATGCAGAGATGTACATACTAACAGGTATGCATTACCATAAGATTGTAATGAGTATTATTCTCAGGTCTTCTGGCTGCTTTTCTTATGGCCAACACATGCCTGAAAGTGCCATCCCACTGCTAATTTTTCCTACTTCTTTCCCTCCCTGCTCTCATAGGGTTTTTCTTCACTGAGATCCACTGCATGTCTTTCCTTGCTCCTCCTTCAGAGCTACTCTCTAAATTTCTTCTGAAACTTCTGAGCCCTGCTCCCTCCAGAATCCCAGCTTAGAGCAAAATATTAACGTATCCTACCTCCAGCAAAGAAAGAAGATGATGACAAGTGAAGCTAGAGCTGAAATGATACAACCAACATAAGTGACAATGGTCAGGCGTTCAAGGTCGTTCTTGCCTATACCTGAGTGGGGCACCTGTGGAAGGGAAGGAAGGAAGGAGAAGATCTAAGAAATGTAAAAGGGCACAAAGACCTTTCAGCAGCTCCACAGCAGGGCTGAAGGAATCATGTCCTTCTGAGTGTTGTTGGACCACAACTAGAAGAATTGGCAGGGGGCAATGAGGCCCTCATTCAGGGGACAAATCCGTGACAGATGGCTGTCTATCTTCCTCCTGAACACATCCAGTGAAAGGGAACTTGTCATCTCCCTGGTTAAATGGCTCTACAACCAAACTGCTCTAACCATTACAAAGCTTTTCCTATGATTCAGCTACAATCTGTAACTGAGATCCATGATTTTGTGTCTTGTGCTCTTGGTGACAGAGATCAGACCTTCACCTTCTCCTACGCGACATGCTGTCAGGTATATGAAGCGTGGAATCATACAGTTCCTCTCCCCATGATATGGTGCCTTCAAGTCAGTTTTTGATTCCTGGTGACTGCCTGGACTAGTCCCTGCAGTTTTCTTGGCAAGTTATCTTTACTCAAGGCTAAACAGGCCCCCCTTCTCTTAATCTCTCTTTTAGGATTGGTTAATTGTCCCTTACTTAGAACCTGTTCCAGTTTGTCTGAATCCCTCTCAAAGTGTGGTTCTCAGAAATGGACCTAATCTTTGAGATGGATTCTGACCAATGAAGTTTAAACCTATGAATAGTGAAACTATTCCTTCTCCTAATTTTAAAATTATATATCCATTGATGCAACCTGAAATTGCATATTTAGGAGTCATGTCACACTGCTGAGTCTTATTTAAAATGTGATTCACCACAGTTCCAAGATCTTTTTCATATGCGTTATTACCAAGCCAGGTATCCTTCCTCTTATGCCTGCATATTAAATTTCTTCTTTCCAAATGACGAACTTTGCATTTTTCTTCATTAAATTTCATTTTGTTATTTTCTACCCATTTCACAAACCCAGGAAGATCATTTTTAATGTTAATTCTGTCTTTTATTAGCCATCCCACCCAACCTTATGTCATTTGCAAGTCTGATGAGCACTCCTTCTACTTCTTTGTCCAAATCATGTATGAAAATGGGACACCCTGTTGATACCTCCATTTTAACATGGCAATGTTGATTAGCATTCTATGCCTTTCAAGTGATGTAGTGAGTATACAGGATGGCCTTGAAGGACAGAGAGAAGATCTGTTAACAAGACAACTACCAAATAAACATGGCTTAAACCCAGACCAAGAAAGTGGCTTATGAAAACACCTCCGACAGTGACCCCCAATTCACGTGAAGATAAAAGAGGAAGGAAGAGAAGCACATTCAGACTTGCAAGATTCTATTACTATAGCTGTTCTAATAAAAGTAGCTTTCGGTGCGCACATCAGTTTCTTACTCTGGTGTACCTTATAGGACTGACCTGAAAGTCATGACATCCAGGCCATACTTCACTAGCTAATTAGAATGTTATGGGGTATGACATAAGAGTTTTGCTGAAGTCAAATTATATTATGTAAACAGCAGTCCCACAATTTATGAACCTGATCAAAACAATGAGATAAGGTTAATCTGGAAAGACTTGCTTTTAAAAATCTAAGCTGGCTTCTGAAAATTACTGCATTTTTTCTAGGGCGCCTCCAGATCAATGAACTTTGGCAGGAGGGTGCTGCAGAATATAATTTCCAGCAAGGACTAGATCCCCCTTGATATAGGATCCCATCTCCTAGGGCAGCTGTGTCTCACTACAAGATGTTTGATTCTACTGTAGGAAAACAGTCCACTGGACTTACATTTGTCCATTTTCTCCAGCAGAGACAGGACTTCAGTCCACACATATATGAGAAAGGGAAGGAAAACTTTTTCAGCAAAATGGTGTGGAGTTCACATCTCTCTCCCTTACTCCTACATTTATCAAATGTTCTTTCCTTGAATTCTCCTTCTGGCTTGTCATTCTGAAATTGGGCATTGAGTTACTTTCTCATGTGGACCTTCACAGTACATCCAATGTATCATTTTCTTTCTGACTTTTCAGTAATTTTTCTGTGCAACTACATAGACTTTTTCTGTTGTTTCTCAATTTTTCCTTGCTAGAATTGTTTTAACTATTTTTAAGAATTCCTACTCATTTTGGCCTTCTTTTCCCATTAGCTTCCTCTCCCATGGAATTCATCATGGATTCATTAAAGTCCACTTCCTTGAAATCCAAGTATGCATTTGTCTACATTCAGCTTAAATAAATATCAAGTATTCCACTATTATATGGTCAAATTTTCTTGGCAAGGATCAAGGGTAGCTGATCTCCTTAAGCCTTCTTATGCCCTCACCACTGGCCAGTCTGTCTGAGCTTCTGGGAGTGGTGGTCCTGCATCATCTTTTGTCCCCATGTGCTCTGCAGGATGCTGATATGGGGATTGGTACTCACCATGAGCACAGCAAAGAAGGTGAGATGGTCACAAAGGCAGGTTGTCTGATTTTCTTCTGGTATCACTTCACAGCCTGATGTATTCCACTTGCCGGGGTGGCCACCTAAGATCAAAAGGAGAGACTACTTTAGAGATGATTACCTTGAAGGAGAAGGAATGAAAGAGCCCACAAACCACTGAGTGGGTGATCTTTTGGTGCTACTAATAGTAGCACAGTGAGGAGCAGTAGTTTTAGGTATATTGTCCCTCTGTCCCAGGCTGATATGGGAAGGCTAGAAGGATCCAGAAGGTCAGCCCATACTCCTTCCTAGATCAGTGTCATTCCACTTCTAAAGCAGAGCAGCAGTGGAAGGAACAGCCCCATTTCCCAGACACCCCACCCCACTTCCTTGGGAATCTGTCCTATTTTTCAATATTCACTGGCCCAGATGAGGATTTTGGATAGTTCTGAGAAGGCAGAAAAAGAAATCAGGACCTGATGGGGCACATCAGCATAGCTCTACTTTTATGGTTGGAGAGGGTAGAGTTTCTTTGAGTTCACCTTTTCTTCCCACCAGCCCCCCTTCTGACATCCTAGGATGCAGCTTTCAGGATTCCCAACCAGCACAGACATGGAGGTTGTGTCACCCAAAGAGTAGCCCAGGTGTTAGGCAGGGGCTAGAATGACCCAAGCTCAAATTTCCAGGGGTGACTTTGAGCCCAATCTCTCAGTCCAACCAACTTCACAGGGTTGTTGTTCTGAAGGTAACATGCGGATAGACTCTTAGGTATGCTCCTTAAAATTCCAGAAGAAAGAGATGATATAACAGAAGGAAGAGAAGAAGAATGTATTAATAAAAGAGGAAGAGTGATTCTGGACCTTGACTCATCCTTCTTCCCAGACTTCTTTCCCCTTCTGACATATCTCTGGTTTGGATACAACTGGAACATTTATTCTTGCTAATGTAGCCTCCACGGAAGAGGCTCCCGGTTGGGCATTTGCCTGAGTCACTCTCCTTGACTTGCTGCTTTCATGGCCAGAACCATGACTCACACGGAAACTCACAGGGCTGGACTGCTCTGGAGCAATCCTGACCCATCTCCACTTTCCAGATATAAAGATGGGCTTCCCAGGTTATCAGAAAGAAAAGTCAGTTTAATCAATTAGCATTCTGGAAAGCAGAGATTGGCCTATTTAGTTCCTAATCTTTGTAAAGCTGCATTTTGCACAAATGAACAACTGGAAGAAACACTGAAGGAGAAGCCCAAAGCTTCTTTCCAAATCTTGACCTTCACACCCCCAACTTCCTTGGACACTTACGCTTGGAGCCCATAACCCAGAACACACACGTGGGAGTCAAATTCTTCTGAAATAAAACCAAAATTCAAAGAGTGAATGTAGTGCGTGGCATTTTTTTAAAAAAAACATAAAGTACAGGGAAATGTCATAATTGATATATAGTTTTTGTCTTTTTTTGGGGGGTGTACATGTGGTTTGTGTGAGTCACTGAGAAGATTCCAATCTTCAGTCAATGCTGTGTATTGGATGGACTCAAGATTTGCTCTCCACCCATCATTCAGATGACAGATCATTATACCAGCATGAGATCTGTTGTTGTCCCATTGCCAACCCTTCTCTTGCCTCAATTGTTTCTGTTTCCAGTCCCTGCCTGTTCCCTGCCTCCCTCCAAGATTTTGGGCGACAAAGCCCAAACAGATTTGACACTTGTGGAGGCTGCTGTTGGATGTAGATATTTTATTTATTTAGAGAGTTCATTTATATCCCACATGCTTCCAGCCAGCAAGCCAACCCACAGCTGTTTAGAGCAGAACATAATAACAGTCCAAGCTAAAATAAAATAATATCCCCCAAAAAATCATGAAACAATTTAAAATTGTAAACAAAGCTTACTACACCAGGTCAATAAATTGAAGCAATGAACATACCAAAGAACAAGCATAATTTAAGGTATCATCATCTCCCCGCCCAAAGATTAGATTGGTCCCCACCCTACCGGCTTTTCACAAAGTCTTAAAGATGTGGTTCTACCAATGGGCTTGGGAACCCAAATGGGTGGTGGAGCCCTGCACTGGCCATGTTAATTGTTGTTGGGTTTTGTACCTTGACTGCCAATTCTGGTTATATGGTTTTTATATGGTTTTTAGTTTTTTTATATAGTTTTAACAGTTGTTAGCTGTCCAGAGTCATAAATTTGAGATAGGTGGCCAGATAAATTGAAATAATCAATCAGTTAATCACTCCATGACCCTGGAATCTCTTTCTCCAGTCCTTCTTATTAGAGGTTTGTCAGCCAGCACTAAAATACTTCCACCCATGACCAGAAACATTTCAGTTAATTATCCATGATTTGGGGCTCAGCAACCTTCACCAAACCCCACCAGAAAGCACAAGAGGAGGGTTAATATATTCATATTCATATTATTATGCATATTAATATTATTACCATTTTTCAGATTGAAGGTGCTGAATAATAATTCTCATATCTCAGATTGAAGAAGGCTGCTGTACCAGCTCACACATAATTTAAGTAAGAAAACCACAATATATGACTCAGCATATCCCATATCACAAGAATGAAGAAACTTATGAAAAATCTTGATATAGGTCTTCATTGCACTGCAAGCAAGCCAGGATTAGGGCGATGGGAAGAGATTTCAGACCTACCTGTAGTTGGTGGTGTGAAAAGGATATTGATACCCGTTCATTTGGGGACAACCCATGGACTGACGTGTTCCCCACTGAGATGCCAATCACTTTTCCACCAAGGATTGGGAGAGAATCGTTATCCTGCCAGAAACAATGTTTAGATGATTAGATAGATAGATAGATAGATAGATAGATAGATAGATAGATAGATAGATAGATAGATAGATAGATAGATGACAGAGATATAGATACATAGATAGAAAGAACAGATGATAGAGATACTGTAGATAAAGAAGAGAGAGAGAGAGAGAAGGACCATCTTCTTTCTCTCTCTCTTTCTGTGATGTATAAGAAGGGCAGAGGAAAACTCTGGCAAGCTTTCAAGATTTTGTTATGATACTCCACAACAATAAAGTAGCATTCCTGGAATCCTTGTGGTGTCCATTTCTTGACCTGGCCTGCCTCTAAGGGATGACAGTTATTAGTCTAGAAATCATGCACAGATCATTCCCTGCTTGGTTTTAAGAAGTCTGGGTCTGTACTGATATATGCATATTTGGTTCAGATATGGAACAAAATAGGGTGGTGGTTGAGGGCAAGCAGTGGATGGAAGACACGGAGAAGATCCTGGGCAGCTGATATACCATGGCAGTGCCATTCGGTGTTGGGGGAGAGCAGAGGAAGGAGGGAAGGAAGGATGGCTCTGGAAAGGTGGGCCATACAGAGGAGAAAGGGGGCAAATTTGGGGTGAACTATATTATTCCACATTACGGATATGGGAATTAATTTATTTATTTTAAGAAGAGGCTGGCCACCCCTAACTCTCATGGAAGGTTTAATTCAGTGTTGTCCAAACTTGGCCACTTTAAGATGAGTGGACTTCAACTCCCAGAATGGCTGGGGGAATTCTGGGAGTTGAAGCCCACTCAATTTAAAGTGGTCAAATTTGGACAACACTGGTTTAATTGGTCTTCCTGCATATGACAAAGAGTCAGACTTAATCAGTATTTCCCTACCTGGGTGACTTCAAGATATGTAGACTTCAATTCCCAGAATTCTTAGCAATAGCCATACTGGCTGGGAGTTCTGGGAGTTGAAATCCACTTATCCTGAAAGTTGCCTAGGTTGGGAAACACTGAACTATATGATGTTTGTGGTCCCTTACAACTCTTCGAACCCATCATTTTAAGATATTATCCAAGTTTGAATTTCTGAATGCATGCAAAAAATTATTAAATAAATGATAGCTTTCACCCAAACTTCATAGTTCTCTGACTTTTGCAGTGCTATTTGCCAATGCTATTTTTTTTAAGTGCATTAGGAAAAAAGTCTGTACAGAAATGTGTGCATTAATGAAAATAATGCACAAAACACAGAGGAATCTGTTTTCAGAAACTCTGTACAGGTGAAACTCGAAAAATTAGAATATCGTGCAAATGTTCATTTATGTCAGTAAGGCAACTCAAAAGGTGAAACCAAGATATGAGATAGACGCATTACATGCAAAGTGAGATATGTCAAGCCTTACTTTGGTATAATTGTGATGATTATGGCGTACAGCTTATGAAAACCCCAAATTCACAATCTCAGAAAATTAGAATATTACATGACATCAATAACACAAGGATTGGAAATAGAACAATATCGGACCTCTGCAAAGTATAAGCACACATATGTACTCAGTACTTGGTTTGGGCCCCTTTTGCAGCAATGACTGCCGCAATGCGGCGTGGCATGGATGCTATCAGCCTGTGGCACTGCTGAGGTGTTATGGAAGACCAGGATGCTTCAATAGCGGCCTTCAGCTCTGCTGCATTGTTCGGTCTCATCTCCCTCATCTTTCTCTTGGCAATGCCCCATAGATTCTCTATGGGGTTCAGGTCAGGCGAGTTTGCTGGCCAATCAAGCACAGTAATCCCATGGTCACTGAACCAGGTTTTGGTACTTTTGGCAGTGTGGGCAGGTGCCAAGTCCTGCTGGAAAATGAAGTCAGCATCCCCATAAAGCTCGTCTGCGGAAGGAAGCATGAAGTGCTCCAAAATCTCCTGGTAGACGGCTGCATTGACCCTGGACTTAATGAAGCACAGTGGACCAACACCAGCAGATGACATGGCTCCCCAAATCAACACAGACTGTGGAAACTTCACACTGGACTTCACACATCGTGCATTGTGTGCCTCTCCATTCTTCCTCCAGACTCTGGGTCCTTGGTTCCCAAATGAGATGCAAAAGTTGCTCTCATCAGAAAAGAGGACTTTGGACCACTGGGCAACAGACCAGTTCTTTTTTTCTGTAGCCCAGGTAAGACGCTTCTGATGTTGTTTGTTGTTCAGGAGCGGCTTGACAAGAGGAATACGACATTTGAGGCCCGTGTCCAGGATCCGTCTGTGTGTGGTGGCTCTTGATGCACTAACTCCAGCCTCAGTCCACTCCTTGTGAAAGTCCCCAACACTTCTGAATGGCCTTTTCCGGGCAATCCTCTCCAGGCTGCGGTCATCCCTGCTGCTTGTGCACCTTTTTCTACCACACTTTTCCCTTCCACATAACCTTCTATTGATGTGCTTTGATACAGCACTTTGGGAACATCCAACTTCTTTTGCAATTACCTTTTGGGGCTTTCCCTCCTTACGGAGGGTGTCAATGATGGTTTTCTGCACAACTGTCAGGTCAGCAGTCTTTCCCATGCTTGTGGTTCCTACTGAACCAGCCTGAGAGACCATTTAAAGGCTCAGGAACCCTTTGCAGGTGTTATGGATTCATTAGCTGATTAGAGTGGGACACTTTGAGCCTAGAATATTGAACCTTTTCACACTATTCTAATTTTCTGAGATTGTGAATTTGGGGTTTTCATAAGCTGTACGCCATAATCATCACAATTATACCAAAGTATAATATCTTGACATATCTCGCTTTGCATGTAATGCATCTATCTCATATATTGGTTTCACCTTTTGAGTTGCCTTACTGACATAAATGAACATTTGCACGATATTCTAATTTTTCGAGCTTCACCTGTATATTTGGTAAAACTGCAGCCAGAAATGCATGATTGTGGAAATTTACAGTGCAACTTATTTTTCTGTAAAAAGTAATTTCTACTTTGAAAAATGAAATGGGAGTTCCTAAAAGAAAAAAAAACCTGAACTTCTTATCTAGAAAAAATAGAAACTAAGACTGAATTTCAAATGAACTAAAATTGACAGATTTATTATCCCTGCTATCCTCACTCTGCATTCTTTTTGCGGGGGAGGGGGAGAAAATGGACAAACCACCAAAAAGCAAACTTAAAAACAGGAAACAGTGTTGGTGTCTACTGTTAATATGAGAAGACAGTTGTTCTCCTGGAAGCCTGTAATGCCTATAAGTTTAGCTGGTCTTTAACTTTGCTGAGATGTAAGGATGGTGGGGGTTGGGTGGGGTGGGGTGGCAAGCCTTTCTCCGTGCCATTACCTTGAAGAGCACCGGGCTCGTAGCTGCTAACATCACAACTCGTCCCTCCTGGTCGACCCGACGCACATGTTTGGATTTTGCTAAGACCGTTTTTGACAGATTCACTTGGAAATAATGGATTTCTTCATCCTGAAAAATAGAAGATGGCACGTAAGAGGCTACAATTGGAAAGGAAGAAAAACAGTTGCTTTACTAAGGGAAGGCTGGGAACATTTATTTCCCGCTGGGTCTCCAATGGGCAGACATATGGTTTGCATCTATTGGTTCTGGCAACCAGGCCTGCACTGCTGTCTACGATTGTCCAAATGTCATGCCACAATTCTCAGCTCAAAATTATATACATGTACTGTAAGTGTACTTATTAGAAAAGTGAATGCATAAAATGGGTTAGATAAAATGTATTTATTTATAACATTTATAAGCCACCTCACTCTAAAGGGTACAAAATATGTATATTGAGAGGAATGATCCAGGATATCAGTGTGTTTTCTTGCAGATTTATGTTTAAAAAACCGCCAGACATGACGACATTGAAAGGGAAAAGTGGCAATGGAGCGAACTAGAACTTGATAGATTTATCATCTCAACTTTCTAGAAGGAGAACCACCTTTGTGTATAGTGGCAAAAAATCAGGAGTCTGGTAGCATCTTTGCAAGTAGCAAATTGTATTAAAAGGCATCCGTTTCTGTGGGCTGCAGCTCACGAAAGCTTCTGCCTTTTAATAAAATTTGCTAGTCAGAAAAGGTACTACCAGACTCCACATGATGTTTTGCATCTCAGCTCTTTACTCACCTTCACGGGTACCACAATGGGCAGGTTTTCAGGTGTTTGTGATGGAACGTTGTACACATTGGCATGTATCTTTGATGTCTCAAATCTCTTGTAATCTCCTTGGAACTGCATGTCTACCAATGTTGACTCCAAATGTTGGAGGTATCTGTTGAGAAAAGGGGAACTGGATGGGTCTAGGCAACAGTTCCACAGGTGCCCACCTCCATCAAAGAGGCAGGCTGCCATTTCACTGGCCTTTCTTGGTCCAGCAGGCAGCATCATTTGGAGCAAACCACAATGATGTTAGAAAGACAACACACATACAGTACAGGTAGTCCTCATTTAGTGACTGCCTCGTTTAGTGACCATTCACAGTTATGACGGTGATGAAAAAGTAACTTTATGACCAATCCTCAGACTTATGACCTTTGCAGGTTTGTAAATCAAAGGAAAGCTGAAGGAAGATTATAAGCACAGTCAGAGTTTCACTTAGCGACTGCTTTGCTTAACGACCAAATTGCTGGTTCTAACTGTGGTTGCTAAACGAGGACTGCCTGTAGGGTCATCATGCACATGCTGCCATTGCACAGCTGTGTCCTGACATCCAGTGCAAGTACTAAGTCACAGCATTTGTGCAATGATATCCTGCACACTCCATTGTTCCTTCCCCTCCCCGGATGCCCATGCCAACAGAGGCTCAATTTACTCATTGAGAATATGATTTGTTTAATTTAAGTTTAGTGAGATCTGTGAACCAGCCACTGTAGTTTTAAATTGTGGGTTCCCTACTGGAAGCAGCTGGCCACTATTACCTCATCAACCACTTACATGTAAAATGAATCATAGCTTAACACAATGGATCAACCCAAATAGGTTTGGAAGTCAAGACTATGGCCCATTATAACCATCACAGGATATTTCCTGAATAGTTGCCAACTTGACTTGTAGACATTTAATTCTTGAAAGCTACATTTGACATCAGGTGAGATGCAGTTGCCACCATTGTCTTGTGATCCAGTCAAATGCAACTGATATGCAAAAATATAGGAAACTCAGACCACCTTGGGGAGCAAGAGCGTCACAGAGAAAGCCTCTCCCCATATGTCTAAGGAAGGTGCTGGCTGGGGCCAGACAAAACTGCTCGTGTTCTGGAAAAGGAGCTCTATCAGGCAATGGAGGGCGGACTAAGGATTGGGGAAACTAAGGAGAAAAAAACCAGAGGCAGAAAAGAGAAGGGAGAGGAAAGTGCGTTCAGGCTCTTGGTGAAAGGCAAAGGAAAATTAGCATTTTGTATTATTTTGGGGTGCTGCGTGTCATCCTGGGAACACCTGGCTGGGAAGAGCAGCATGCAAATTTTAAAAGCAAACACATAATGAAGGGGAAGCGGACTCCAAGGGAGAAAGGATGAATCAGCCAGGTTGGCAAAGTTCAGAGGAGGGGAAAAATTGAAGTCCAGCTGCAGGCAGGCACGAGAGGAGGTGAGCTCCCACCAGAGGTGCTCTGAAGCACAAGTGCTACACCCAAACCCAAGAGAGATGAACTGCTGAGCCTGCAAGGAAGAGGAGCAGCGTTCGCACTGGGCCTCCACAGTCTTTTCCAGGCTGGGAAGAGGGTTCTCTCTTCCTTAGAGACTCAGCTAGGTTGTAATCCAGGGAATGGTTGCAGTGAAGAAACCATTAAATGGCAAGCTGTCTTTTCTTCCCCAATACAGACACACGTTAGCCCACGCATACTCACAAAAATGGATCCTCACGTATGGAACTCCTGCTTTGCCAAGGACGAGTCAAGACACGTTCTAAGTTCATCAGTTTTGATTCTATTCTTCTAATTTCTTCTTCCACATCGCTTGTTCCATTTGGGTTTCCTTTCCCCCAAACTATTGTGTAAAGCAGGAAAGAAAATAAAACAAAACTACCTTGCTGACCTGGAGTCCCTCTTGAGAAGCATCCAGCAATTTATCTTAGAAGGGAAGGCAAGACATTGTGTTCCATATGAATGGAGAGGTTTTTACATTACCTGGAAGCTGGAAAAGGAGAAGGAGAAGGTAAAATAGTATCCTGGGAGCTCTGGTCTCAGTCCATGGGATCCAGCAGAGGCTTGATGTTGTAATCATGGTCTTATACGAGCCAGGTTTCTTTGCACAACCTCTAATAGCTTGGCTGTCCTTCAATGCACCTGGAAGAGTGCACAATTCTAGAAGTCAAAACCTCATCACTGTATTTCTGCCAGGGGTAGCTAAGCTACCATGTGGGAGCTGATCCTGGAATTGGTTCTGTTTTTAAAGTGGGCCCCTGATCAATATATGGTGCAAACCAAACTTAAGCCCCTCCCTTCCTCCCCACTGATTTCCATGGAGGAGACATCAGCAGGAGCTCCACTCTACCCCAGGTGGGAGATACAATAATGGTGGTGCGTCTTTAATATCTAGAAAGAGAGTTGGTCCATGTAGTTGGATTAGTGTCTTTCTACACTGACTTTCAGTCCACCCCAGGATCATTAAAAAAAAAATTAACAAACAATAAGGGGAGTTCGAGACGACAAAGTCATCACAATAAGGTTAGGAAGAGCAAGGCAATAAAATACATGGAGGGGGATGACTGTTAATTTGCCTAGCAATGACCCCTAGTCAGTGTGTGGCGTATGGATTTGAGTGGCCTGGCTGGGAGTTGAAGTCTGCACATTTTAAAGTTGTTGAGGTTGGGAAACACCGATCTATGGAAAGCTAAGCCAAGCTTGTTTTATGTAGCATCACCCCCAGAATGACATTTTCCATTCATCTTCCAGGGCAGGACCATCACCAGCCATAATTCAGGGGTGGAACGGTTCTCTGGCCAGTAAGAAGGCTTGCAGGATTCCCCAGCCTTTGCCAGTTGGGCAAGGTGAAATTGCCACCAGCAGTCCCAATGCACCCTTGTCTCCTTCCATGGGGTGGCACTGGCAGAAAGGGGGTGGACATCCCATTCTTTATCTCCAACCAGGAAGCAAAGGTTCTGTGGCTGCATTGTTCAAATATATCTCGATCTCTGCTGCTGTATGTTAACCTGACTTACTTATTAATAAAATAAGCTTGAGGTCCGAAAAAAAAACCCAAGCCGACCTTTTCTTAAGCAAGCAAGCAAATAAGCACAATAAAATACTGAAGCACCCAGCACCTAAAATGACTTTGATAAAACACTGACGCAAAGTATATATTACTTTTTAAAAACTCAAATATGAAAGAGCGGCTTCCCCATTTTCTGTCTGAATCAATCACGCAAAGAGTACGCAGAATGACAACCCTGATTCAGATGAAGTTCTGTGTTGTCTGAGCAAGATCAGAAGACTAGAAAGAGTTTTTTTTTACTCATCTTTCTGCCTTTCCACAGTTGCACAAGACTTACCACAAAAAAATCATTCTAAAGGCATTCAAGGAAATTAAGATCAGAAACAAACTGGGTCAGCAAAATAGAGCAATGGAAAATTCAGAAGTAAACAGGATTTCAGAAGTAAAGAGGTGAAAAGAGATGGAATTCATGATAATTGTGAAACATTTGCTTTACTGACAAGTATATAAGCAAAGCAGAAGGAGAAGCGACGCGGTGTCCTTGTAACACAAACCTTAGAATGTCTTAGAGAACCACCAAGATGGGACATTTTGATCTTGTTTCCTTTGGAGCATTTGTCTAATGCAATTGATTTTCTTGATGTTTATATATGTGGAAGTACTTTGATTTTTGTTTTAACCTAATTTAAGGATATGTATGTCACTCAGAGTTGTCAGGGATTGAAGCAACATATAAACGCAGTAAGTAATAAACAACATTTCCAGCAAACTCTGACCAGAACGTTCATCCCTCTCCTTTCTTCTGATCTGCCAACTCCCATTTCTCTGGCCTTCTCTTTCTAACACACCCAGTCCTGACTTCTAGCTGGATGCAGACCAATGCCTCCAACTGCTGATCGTATCTCATCTGTAGGAAATCAGGTCTTAAATATGAATTCCCACTACTCAGACTGCCACCCATTGACCATCTCTGGACTAGTCACCAGAATTCTCTACACCAAAGGAATTCTTGCTTCACAGGTGTGGCCCTTTTTTAGGACAGTTAGAGAAAAAAAGGGTTTTTTGCTCTTGCTTTTATCCACCACATTGATTTTTTTTTTTTAGCTTCCCAGTCTAACCTACAGCCCTGAGATTTGCTAACCAAATCCAAACCTGATTAACTTTTTCAAGCCCAGCCAAGGTCAGCTATACACAACAACCTGCTGCGCCAGAAGAACAAATTCAGCTCTTTGCACTCAGTCCATCTCTCTTCCTGGCTGCAGAAAAAAATGGAATATCGCGCTCCACTGGTTTTTTTTAGAACAATTAATTCAAACATCACATTAATTAGATCTGAAAGATGTGAATGGACCCAGCCCAAAAGGAGGAAGGATATAAAGAGATTTAAACCACTTACATTTCTCTTTCATTTGTGATATACTGTATGTAGTACACACCCACCCACACACAAAGGTGAATGAAATAAATAATTGTAATAAATGGGAAAAAAAATCAACCCAGATTCTTTGATGATTAGAAAGGGTAGAATATGGAAGAAGGGAACCAAGATGTAACCTTAGAGGGAGAGGATAAAACATAAATATATCTGTAACTGCTGTAAAGAAGATCAGAAACTGCTTCTTTATATCTTTTTCCTCTTTCTTTCTTTTCTGTTTCTGTTTCTGTTTCTGTTTCTGCTTCTGCTTCTGTTTCTTTTATTTCTTTCTTATTTACTCAACAGTTTACCTTCTCTTTTTTTCCCCAAATTTGTACTTCTTTTAATCTGTAAAAAAATTATTTAATAAAAATTAATTGGAAAAAAAATCAACCCAGATTCAAACTGGCTACAAATGAAGTTCCCTTGAAAATAAAGCCCAGAGCCTCTAACCATGAGTACTACGTATCAGTTCATCACATCCTGGAAGAAATTCTCCTGGATGAGAACCTTCCAAATTCCCAAAAGTTGGCCAAGGACATGCCTGGGGGAAAGGGATTAGAAAAGGCCAAGAGAGCAGCTGTGCCCATGATGTATCATAGAAGCCCTGCCCCTGTCTCACACGTGTCACCGGGCTTCAACCACATGGGTGTGCTGCCATCCTGACTTTTTTGACTCCCTTCCCAGGATGCCCCTGCCTTTGGCCATGTATCAAGGAATTCTGGAAATTAGAGTCCCAACAGTTGAAGAAGAAGACTATTCTGAATTTTGAAGTTTCCAGACAAGTTCCAAGGCTGAATCTTAGAACATCTTAAGTCTGACCCTGGCTTTCTGATCTTCCACAAAATCTCCCACGTAAAGATGCCAAAAAGTTGCAAAACAGAAGTCACCATTTCTGCTTGATGGAAGTTTCCCACTAGATTTTCTGGGGTAAAAAAAAAATCATTTTTAGAAAATGAACCCTTCATTTTATCAATCAGTACTGGGCTAATTTGTGTGTGTAGGGGGGTGCCTTCGAGTCAGTGTTGACTTCTGGCAACTGCCTGGGCAAGTCCCTGCAGTTTTCTTGACAAGATTTTGGAAGTGGTTTGCCACTGCCTCTTTCCTAGGGCTGAGAGAGAGTGACTGGCCCAAGGTCACCCAGCTGGCTTTGTGCCTCAGGCGGGTGACTAGAACTCACAGTCTCCTGTATCTAGCCTGATGCCTTAACCACTACGCCAATCTGGCTCTCTATGGGGTAATATACCAGTGGTAAAACATCTTATACCAGTCTTCTCCAAGTATAATATTCAGTGCAAATTTGATGTTTTTCTTTCATAGAAAGAGAAACTGAACAATGTCCCACCACTATGGTACCTCTTATTCAGGCAAATGTTCTACCCACCCTTCCAACACAAAAGACCCTCCAGAATGTCAACGTCATAACAGCTTTTTGGAACATAACAGGGGGAGGGATAGTCTTACACATGGAGGCAAGCTATTCCAGAGGGAGGGTGCCACCATCCAGAAGCTGAGCCTCAGGGTCCCTGAAGAAGACCCTTCCCATTCTTGATCTCACTGGACAGGCAGACTCCACTCGGAGCAGGTGATCTTACAAATACTCAGCATCTTGAATTGTACCTGGAAGCTGACCAGCAACCAGTGCAGCTCCTGGAGCAGAGGGCTAACCATACCAGGCCAGTACTATCAAGCCACTGCTTGTGTGCCAGCTGTTACTTCCAAATAGTCTTCAAGGTCAGCCCCATGATGAGGAAATTGCAGTAGTCCAAATGCAAAATGACAAAAGCATGAGTGACTGTCAGCAAAGACTCCCAGTCTAGGAAGGGCCACAAATGGCACATAAGTTGGGCACAGTTTCAATGCCATCTTCAATCAATGCCTTTTTCACCCATTCTCAGCTTCCTCAGAAGATCAGCCCTCATAATACATCGGGAGAACCAGCAAGTGAAGACACTGCAAGTTTTCTTTTCCCCACAGCATTTTTTGCAAAGAGCTAATCAAAAGGAACGTTATCTATTCAGTCATAAGAAAATACGAAGTTTCAGTCTGATGTGGAAAGTATGGCAAACTCCTTCCTGAAACAAAAATAGCTTATTCAAAAAAGGGTCCAACTGATGTCTATTCTTCCAGGTATAAACGGCCTGAATGAGATCATAGCAGATCTGGGAAGCATCAGTGTCATCAAGGAATTGCCTAATCTAGGGGTTTTTTCAAACTTGTTCTATGGTTCCCCATAGTTCCATGAGAACTTGATGGGGTTCTGTCAGAGAGATGGGCTAAAAGAAAAATCACTCTGAGGCCCACAATGCAAATTGGCCTCGGATGTGAGTGAGTACCTTGGTTGATGGGACAAGGGTCTTCTCCCGTGTTTAGTAAGCATCTTTTTGAAAACAGGAAAGCCCTGATCTGGTTGTGCAAGGGGAAACAAAGAGGGGAGAAAGAGGAAGAGATTTGTTGGATGACAACTTGGGGAAGGAAGTACCACGCAAACGTAGGAGGAACATTTATGATCTTTGGGCCAATGAATTCTCCTACAGAAGCCATAGCAATTTTTCTAGGGTACTGTCAGCCCTACATGGTAGATCAGATCAGGAAACAGACTGTACAAGAAGACTAGAACTGACTGACAGGCAGTATTAACAGGAACTTTGTTAAAGTCTGATTGTGCTTTTCCTCCCCTCCCTCTTACACCCCAGGGAGTCAGGGGGAGTCAGCTTGAGACTTTTTCTAATACTTCCCCAACCCCTCCCCAGGGCTTAACCTATGTACCTTCCGTTATTCTAACCACTTCTTCCCCAACAGCATCTCCATGGCTTCCTACAGGTACCGTGCAAAGGGCAGCGTTTGTCAGCTGACATTTAGAAGCTCCACCCTCACCTTCACCCCTCCAGGGTGCTCCTGATAACTCATCACTCATGCCTTGGTGGGATTTTTTTTTAACCAACTGGTTCCATGGCATGAAACAGCGTGAAGACCCTTGGCTTAACCCAAACCTATACAGCTATAGATAAAAACACATTCCTCTTCCTGTTTCTGTCCTCACAAATGACTTAATCTTATAATCTCTTTTCTTACTCCACGCAATAAAACAAGCCATAAGCTAACCAAATTAGATGGATTGGCGCAACACATCAAACTATCCAAAACCTCGCCAGGGTTAATGCTGAGCGAGATTAGGAAGCTGTGGAACCCCACAAGTGCCTCTCTCCACGGTTCCAACAAGATAGAGATTTGGAGAGCGGAGCTTTGCTGTTTCGTGTGTGGAAGAAGAGAAGGCAGGTTTATGCTTGCCTGCCACTTTCACCGTGCTTGCCAGTTCCAACCACTTCCCCACCACCAACAAAATAAGAGGTGGTTGCTTATTTCAGTCTACCTGCACAACCCTGGTGGGATCCTCCTCCCTGCTCTCTGGGGCTATTTCTGCCCTCATCTCTGCCCTCAAGTTTCTTTCAATCACATGATTTTAAACTTGAGAGATGCCCAAATGGGATAAGAGGGAGGAGCAGGGAAGCAAAGCTCAGGCAGAGCCCTGAAATCTGACCCTCTCCACTTCCATGGCAAGGGCCTGATTGGTGGAGGTTTCCCCCATATCCAGTGACGGGCTGAAGGAGGGCAGCACCAAGCCAGAAGAAAAGCCAATTGTCTTGTTACCCTGCACACACACCAGGCAAGTCAACTCCATTTATCAGTCCCTCAGAACAAAGGCAATAGAAGCGGGTTAAAGATTGGGAATGGGGACAGCACATGTTATACTGGAATAGTTTTGTACCAGTTTAAGGGGGTAGATGGCCCCTAAGCTCAGCAGTGAGGAAAGATCCAAAGCCTCCCCACTGGTTTCACCATCCCTTCCCTACAGTATGTGGGGAAGGCTGAGCAGGGCTAATGCAGGGTGGATACAGGGTTCAATTCTCTGATTTTAACATGGGAAGTCAGCAGATAAACTTTATCAGCTCTGCCTTCCTGCTCTTCCTCCAGAAATGCTTTAGAAGGGTAGACAGCAAGAGAAACCTGGATTTACCCTGCTGCTCTTTTTCAATCTGCTTTGGGTTTTTTTCTTGATCCGCTATTTTCCCCCAGTCCCTTCTCTTTCATGCTTCTCATTCCTGGACTCCTGCTCTCTTTTTTTCTGAACTTTGCTAGAGTTTGTCAGTTTCTGTATTTAGCCCGTCTGAACTACTTCAGCTGTTTCAATTCCTCTTTCATTCCTTGTTCAGTCTTTCCCACAAACGTAGACTGTTTTCTTTTAAATACTCTGGTTTCTTTTTTCTCTGGTGCTTCGTCTGCCTCTGCCTTGTTCCCTACTGAGGGGTGTCTCACAAAACCTTCAGGCTGAGCGGGGTCCTTGAGCTTATCAAATCTAGCCCCGTGCTCGGTGCAACCAGAATCTACTTTCCTGTAACTTAAATCCATGTTTCCATGTTCTGCATTGTGGGATGAGACAGAACAGGCCAGAGAGGTCCACAGGGTATGCCCAAAAAAGTCAAAATGGCAGCCATGATGGTGCAATTGAAGCTCCACCTGTTTTTTATGTGCATCGATGCTTTGATCGCAGCTCAATCAGGGCAAAGACATAATGCAGTTGGGCATGGCCACAATGTTTTCCATTTGAAAAGGCTGCACCCTCCGGTTGGGGCCCTTCCCACCGAATCATCCCTTCCTGGCCTCTCCACAACTCTTGGGCACACTAGATGGTGGTGCTGGGGATTTATGGTAGACCAAGGGTGGAAGATGTCCAAGGCAAAGGTGGCAACCTAGAGGGCAGGGCAGAGGCTGGCATTAAGTGGCCATTTCTTCAGTCTGGGGGAACCTGAAAGGCTTGATCATTCAACTGAAAGAGCAATGCCAAAGGACTCCATGCTCTCAGCCCCACACTCTTCAGCCATGGGTTTCCCCCTGTGAAACCTCTCCAGCTGTGGATGTGAGCTTCTTTCTGTCCAGCCTTCCAGAGCTGGGAAGCTGAGGAGCATCTCAGAAGGCAACTGGGGACATGGGGCAAGGAGAGGGCCTGAGTGTTGGCTGGCATGCCCCAAATTTGCTTGAAGGGCACCAAATGTGACAAGAAGACAGCCCTGCCGCAGCAGATGGATGAGTTGATCAGGACTGTCCCAAAAGGTCAGGTTTCAAGAGAAACTCCACGTTCACTGGGCAAAACACCTGCCACCATTCCTTTCCAGCTAGCAATGAAGGGCCCGCAGAGTCCTCTACCAGCCACTGACCAACTGCTCCCCCACAGTCCTCAGCAGGCAGAAGAGGGGGGTTTCTTTACCAGGGTTTGAGGCACCCAACCAAGGATGGTGGGCAAAGCAGAGCTATCCCTTGACCCTTTTCTTTCTGAGAATATGGAGGAGCTGTTTGGCACACTCCTGGGCTACCAAGCCACTGGAAGCCCTGGGATGTCTGTCAGGTCTGCCAACCCGCACCCCACCTCCTACACCTGAGTTGGAGCAGAGTCAACCCCCCCCCTTCAGGAACAACTCATCTAAGGGTCTTCTCCTTCTGCTATGTCCAGCTTTCTTTTTTCTTTTTCAATTTTAGTTGCAGTCTGTAAAGGCCCAATTCTGACTGCTCAGCTAGAAGCTGGCCTGAACCAAACACCTTTTTAAGAAACAGCCACAAAGCTGAACTTTGCAGCCAGAATTACACTTTCAGTTCCCCTGCTAACAGCGCAATCATTCAAGTAGGGCTTTTTAGTATCTTAAATAACATCCTTAAAGGGAAACCAGTTATTCTACAAGTCAATTGTCAGCTGCCTTAAACCAAAAGAAATTCCTTTTCCAAGCATGATTCTCACAGACTTCTCTTTAGCGAGATTAGTTGAGAAGAAAGCGATGGAGTTGCAAGAATTCCTGTAACTGAACTATTTTAAATTTAGAACCAATAAATTGGTGTGCATACATAACAGTCTCCTGAATCTTTATCTGTCTGGAAACCAAGCATTCCATCACTTAAAAAATTAAAACAAATTCATTGGAAAATGAAGGGCAGTCTGGTCCTTGAAGAGAATAAGTTTAAATCTCCTGTATCAGATGAACTGTATCCTAAGGTACTTAAGGAAATGGATGATGGTCTGGCCAAACTCTCCTGTCTTGTCTCTGAGAAACCCTGGAGAACTAGAGAAATGTCAGATGGCTGGAGGACACACATCCTTATCTTTAAGCAGAAGGAAAGAGAGATTCAGCAAACAACAGGCCAGTCAGTCTGATTTCAATATTTAGGAAGATTCCAGAGCAGGCAGAAAGAGGTCAGTGTATAAGAATTTTGAAAATGCAGTGATTACTAGGAATCAGCATGGATTTGTTCAGAACAAATTTGCCAAACTAACCCTGTCTCAGTTTTTTCAATCATCAGCTTCCTTAATAGAGAGAGGGAAAGGTGTCAACATAATATACCTTCACTTCAGCAAAGCACAGAATAAACCACCCCCATGACATGTTGATTAGTAACCTGGTGTGGGCTGCATGGAATGACAATTAAGGGTGTGAGAAGGAAATCCCCCATGTCAGCAGGAACTCAAAGCATCCCATTTGTCTCACCCTACCATTGTTTATCTTAACAGCAGTCAAGGCATACGATTAAATTATAGTAAGAATGGGCTCACCTAAAAAGATAGCAGGAAGAATCAAGAGTCTTCCACCCCAGCCCAAAATTAAACAACTAAAGACCTAGCGGGAAGGGCCGACATTCCTTGGAGCCTTAATCAAATCATAAAAAAGATTTCTTCCCCGAAGGGATCTACATTCCAGTTAGACAGTACCAGATAAGGCAAACACAGGAAACCCCAGCTCAGTTGCTTGACCTTAGACCACTCCCTTCTAAAGATCTAGTCAGTTTCACCAGAGAGCGCTCTCTCTTGGAATCCCAGCTAATTTCCTTTTCTGAGAATTCCTAGAGGGAATTCCTGCACACCTTTCAAGGGACAATAGAGTCTTCCCTATAAAAGGAACACCTGAGGAAACCCGGAGTGCAGCCGCCCCGACAGCTGATCGTCTTGTGTATCAGGCTCTCGGAAATAAAGTCTTCTCTCTCCTTCAAGCAACTGCCTGCGTGTTTGTTCCCGGCTCGGAGACGAACCTCGTAAGCTTTCTTTCTAACAGGGGATACACAGCTGGCTCGAAAATCATACCCAAAGGGTGCGCATAAATGGTTCTTCATCAAAGTGGAGACACATACTGTGGAGATGCTTCAAGGATCATCCCTGGGGCCTCTTCTGTTCAATAGTTGCATTAAGTGAATTAGGTGAATTAAGTGAATTAGGTGAAGTGATAGAAAGAATGCTTATCAAATGTTCAGGTGACACAAACGTTTGGGGTGGGGGTGGGGGTGGGGGTGGGGAATGAATAGCTAGTATCCTAAAAGACAGAAATAGCATTCAGGACCATCTGGATGGGTTAGTGCAGAGGTATCCTTGGGGTGTGTGTCAGAAAGTCAAGAGGGCAGCCACAAGCATGTTATTGAAACGCACCCCTTTTTAATGTGATGCCTGTACTGTGGGCATTCAGTTGCATAGCTGTGGCCACGATCTTGACTTTTTTTACCGCCACACCGCCACACCCCTGGGTTAGGGAAATGGGTTAAAAACAACAGAATGAAATTTAGCACACTCCACCACAGAGCTCTTTGCTTGGAGATCAGCTACCTGATGCACAACTGCAGGATGAGACACACCAAGCAAGTCTTGCACAAAACTTCTCAGAACAGTTGCCAGCTGCGCACCGAATGTGAGCCAGCCAGCCAAGTGGTGCGGCTGGAAGAGAAGCGAGAGCCAGGGGAGGCTGCATCCGTAGCAGTACCATTTCCAAATCACGGGAAGTCAGGTTCCCGTCCGTGCTGATTTGGTCAGGCCCCTCCATCTCAAACATGATCTCCAGATCTCAACTCCCCACTTTAAGGAGAGAAATTAGGGCCGGGAAGGGGACCAGGAGACCCGCCAGCGCATCCCTAGGAAGCCAGAGGGTAGGGGATGGTCCGGGTCAGCATGGAGAAAAGGCGACCCGGGCGGTCAAGACCAGTCCTCTCCCCGCCGCTCGGGATTTGGTTCTGGGTTTCAGTTCCAGGGAGCAAACCCCAGCTGGATGCTAGGGAAGGGGCCCGGAGCAGTGAGGGGCGCCCCAAACGCAGGCTGGCCGCTCATCTGTCAGGGATGCTGAATCCGGATTCCCGCAGAGAGCGGCGGGGTCGGGGGGAGACTATAAGGGCCGCCCCCAACTCTAGAGTCCAGGGCTTTTCACGACCGCTTCCATCACCTGACTGGGGGCGAGGGGACCTGGCGGCCAGGGGGTCCGGAGGGCCCCGAATCGGAGGGCGCAACGTATCCCCCGAGGTGACGCGGCTTCTTGCAACCCGGCTTCTCGCCCGACCTCGTAAGAGGAGGGCAAGGAAGCGGCCCTGGCGCCTTGGATTCGCCCACACCACCGCCTCGGGCTCAGGATCCCCCTCCAGGGCAGCCGCGTGCTCGGAGCGCCCAGGTGGGCAGACGCAACATTGAGGCGGGGAGCCTCCTCGCGAGCCGTCGAGGATCGGAGCCTCGCCGCCGCTCCCGCAGCCCCTCACCTGCCGCCCTCGAGACTCCTCGCCCGGCCCGCGGAGCTTTCCTCCGCTGCGGCTTCCTCTCCGCCGGCGCCGCGAAGAACACGAGCGAAGATCCGAGCAGAGTTTGGCCTCCGCCGGCCGAGGCGGGGCTTTTCTTTCGTTGCCCACGCGAGGGCGGTCGGCGGGGCGCTCTCGGAGGCGTGGGGAGGGCGGCCCCGCGCACCCCTCTCCCCCGGAGTGGAGTCCGGCTCGCCCGGGCAGAATCTACGGTTGGTGAGGGTGGAGCAGGTGCTGATCGGGCGGAAAAGAGCACCCAAGATGCCGGAAGTTTGCGGGTACCAACTGCGCCCGCGGTTTCAATCCGCAGGCGCTAGACGTTGTTCTCTTGGCCCTTGCTAGGTTTTGAGGCTAATTGTTTGCAATCTGCCTGCCTGCCTGCCTCCCTCCCTTCCTCTCTTCCCATTTGTGGCTTGTGCAAGAATAAAAATTAAACAACTTTTTCTTTTCTCTGGGAAGAGACAGTTTGGCATCGCTCCCTGCCATGTTCACCCTGGCACAACCTCACCCAAAAGGAATCCACTGAGAACCCCTTCCAGTAAGCTCAGCCCCCTTCCCATGGGGTTCAGAAGCTGAGTGAGACTGGCAGCTGGATTCCCCTGCTTGCATCAGCTGACTGGCCATGTCTGGGCTCCAAAGCGAAGCAGGGGCTGGCCTGTTTGGGTTGGGACAGGGGACCGCCCTGGGACCCCAGGGCTGGAGGCTAGAAGGAGAAGTCACAAAATATCCCCAAGTGTGGCAGTGCCCAACTCCTTCTGGAGCGTGGCCAGGACTGTTACATGGACCTGGCTTTGCCCAGAAAATGAGACAGACCCAGAATTGAGGTCTGCCTGAAGGGATGGTCAGTGATGGACACGTTCCCCTTGCAGGCACCACAAGGGCGAAAACTGATAATGCTCCAATGTGGACACACCGCTTAAAACAGGAGTCCTGCCTGACTACATTACATTTAGCCCAGCAGGATAGAAAATGTTTGATTGCCTATCATAAAAGCAGGAGAAACATGTGCATTGTTCAGAGCAAACAGTGTCAGGAGAGAGAAAGAGACTAGAAACCGTTTCCATCAACTCCCTCATGAGACTTTCCCACTGACTTGAAAGGGTGGCCTTCAGCCCATCCTCTCTTTTGAACTTTGGATTTGATGGCCCCACCAGTGCTCTTTCAGCCCCAGGAGGACCAGCCGATCCTTTTCAATGACCAGGTGGAGGAACAAAGGTGCTGCTTCCCTTTTCTGCCTCCTTGGTGTTTCTTGCAGTCTTCTCAAATCCAATTCTACAAAATAGAATAAGCCAGTTTGTCTAGGGCAGTCTTTCTCAACCTTGGCAAGTTTAAGATGGGTGGACTTCAGCTCCCAGAATTCCCCAGCCAGCATTCTGGGAGTTGAAGTCCACCCATCTTAAACTTGCCAAGGTTGAGAAACACTGTTCTAGGCAAACAACAGCTCCCGCTTACCATGAACTAATTAACTACTCTCAACATAAAAGCTAAATTTAAATAGGTGAGTGTGTGTGTGTATGTCCTTGCTCTCTCACACACAGCTTTTAGTTTCTACTATGGTTCTGTTATTGATATTTTTTCCTCCAATTTTAAAACCACACTCCTCTTCTTCCAATCCAGCTTCCCTTAATGTATATTCAGGATGTAAATTGAATAAACAAGTGGAGAGGCTATACTCTTGTCGCCAACCTGGAGCCAATCTGCTTTGCCATGTCCTCCCTGTACAGTGGCTTCCACATCTATATATAAGTTTCTCTTGAGGACAAGGAGATGTGGAGACAAGTGAAAGTGGTGATGTGTAAGAGTGAGTTTCTGATCATTTGTTAGATAGAAATGAGAGCTGGGCATGTCAGGAGAAACGCAAGAGCAAGTTCAATGCCGTGGGAATGAGAGAGTTAAGAATGGCAGGTGGTAAAGCAAGAACAGATGAGGACAAGGATGCGTAAAGGTGCTGAATAAATGTGGAATGCATACACAAATGGGTGACTGGTACAGACGAAATCTGTTGGGACGGTTTGGTCATATGGAAGAAAAATCACAAAACATATACAGAGGGAAATGAATGGGTTGAAAGGAGAAGGGAGGGGGAGACGGAGAAAGTTGCAGTTGAATGAACCTGATGAGATCCTCAGAACGAAAGAGGTGAGAGAAGCTGATCGAGCAAAGTCCTGGTACAAAAAGGTGGATGGATGTGATGGTTGGCAAGAAGAGAAAATGTGGAGAAGCAGAGGGTGTGAAGAATGGTGGAAAGTAAATGCGGCTGTATTTTCTTTTCTTATCTGATGCCTTTAATTTCTTCGGCTTTCTACGGCTTACTTCACACCTGTTTTATCTAAAATTGCTCACCCTAAAAGGAATTAGCGTGATGGATATGTATAGGAGCAGATGATGTATGTACAAGAGTTCCAAGAACATCTGCAAAGTCCCTTATTTTATATCTATCCCAGATACTGTGGAAGTGGTTAGAGCGATCGGCATGAGAGTCACACTGTTTGAGTTGGGCATCCTTATGAATCTCAGAACTAAATAAATTACATTGATGATCACCTGCAAGCATCATCAGATTACGCAAAGCCGCCAGCCTCCAAGAGATCAGAAGTGAAAGGATCAAAGTGTTGGTTCCCAGGCTGATTTAGATTCAAGAGAGCTTCATGGAAAGAGTGTTGCAACGGTACTTGGGGGGATTTCCTCATCCTCAAATACAGGTACTAGAAGTTGCAGGAGCAGTTCATTCGCAGTAGGGAGGACAACTTCTCCATCGCCACATTTCTTAGAAATATTGTACAGTCAGCAGCTTTGGGAAACTAGTTTAAATTTTGGAGCAACTTTTTTCTAATTTAGCAGCCTACAGTTTAAGCCAGCTTGGAAGTTCTCTCATTCCTGCTCCCAGTAATAGGACGGTCATGACTGTAGTCTAAATTAGAACTGGTTTATCTTTGGATGCTCCCAATATAGACCGTCTAACTATCTTATGTCCAATGGCAGCTAATTTATCCTGGGATAGTCTTTTAGCGCCCTCTAGAGGATGGATCACATTTGCCAGAGGTCCAAACTGCCCTTATTTCTCGCTGCTGGAGAGTTTCCCATCCGATTCTGAGCCTTCTGCTGCGACTGCCAGAGAAGCAAACGGGCTGCGATGCAGTTGCGCGACAAGGCAGCCTGGTAAATGTGCCGCGTGGTCCAGGGATGCAGGTGCATCGATTGAGAGGGGTGCTGGTTTGCTCCCACACGGTTAGCAAAGTACCCCTTTGAATTCATTATGCTTCCCCGCTGCATAGCAGCCTTTCTGGCTGACCTTGCAAGCTAAGCAGGGTCAGCTTGGGTTAGTATCTGCATGGGAGGCTAGCAGAGCTGTCGGCTAGGCTAGGGACTTGGGAAAGCACCTTAGAAGGAAACAGCAACAACCGATTTTGGTAACTCTGCTTTAAAAAGTGGAGTGTGTGTGTGCATGCACATGTGTGGAATCACCACCACGGGTCAAGCACAAGTTGAGAGCATCTTTTTTTTCCCCCTTTTCACTCTGAACAGAAGAGAAAGGAGTTTCGCAGTTGATCTCTGCCAACTGGAGCTGCCCAGAATTCTTCACCTCCTGCACAGCCCCATTCCTGGATGACGAGATCCAATGTAGCCCATGACTGACCTGGTCCTGAGAGGCCTGTGAAGCATGGGTCTCACCTGGCAGAAAATCTGGGAGGGATGGATGGACGGACAGACACCGATCAACCTACCTTGTAGGTTTGGGGGGAATTAATAGTATTTCTGAAGCAAAGGGAACATCTCCTTTTCCTCTGAAAAAACTGGAGGAGAAGACCCTTTTTATGTGACCCTTTTCATGCAGGAGCGATCCACTGATACCAAGGTTAACTGTAGTCAACTCTGCATAGCTTTACCAAATATTAATTAAAAAAGAATTAAACTATTTCACTACGATTTTAGTTCATCTTCCATTGGGGGGAGGGAGGGAGGTTTAGCCCCCACCCTCTTGATATGCTATAAAGCAATATTTCTGAACCTCAGCAGCTTTAAGATGGGTGGACTTCAACTCCCAGAATTCCCCAGCCAGCAAAGCTGGCTGGGGAATTCTGGGAGTTGAAGTCCACCCATCTTAAAGTTGTTGAGGTTGAGAAACACTGCTGTAAAGCATTGAAAACCACATGGTCCTCCCATGCATTTAGCTATAATTGAGGGTGGAAAAACAGGTTTCATCTTGGTTTTTTGTTTGTTTTACTGGGTTGTATGCTCCTCAGAGATTTTTGACTGGGGCAGGCTACAAATATTGGAAAATCAATCATTAAGCCATTATGTTCCATTTAAATTTTGCAATCTCTTAGATTTTAAGACGTCCGGGGGAAATTGGTGTGTGGCTGTAGAGAGTAATGGTATGGTATTGCTATGGTAAAGGATCACATTAATTTGTTAGATTTACATTGCCCTTTCATTGAAGAGCTCAATGAGGTGTTCGGTGTCCATCTTCCTCCCATTTTTCCCCACAACCACCCTGGGAGGTGGGTTGGGCATTGGTCACTCATTTAAGACGACTGAGAACTCTCTAGCCATTTTGTGGCTTGAGGCATGAAACAAGATGCCGCACCCCCTATTCCATGTTCAAAAGTTAAATGGAAGCTAAATACAACTGGAGCGTCTACGCTTCGTATGTAAAGAATAGACTACCCAACTCTCTCCTTGTTTTATATGTGAATAAACTTGCCAACACTGATCTTTGGTGGGTTTATACAGCCAGGGTTCTGAGTCAGCGTTACTAAAACTAGTTTTCACACACTCTAAGACAGCCATAAAGAGAGAATCTGGTTGGTCTGTAGGTCTGCTGTGGGTTCTAACCCTGAAAGACACTCTTACGCACTGGTGGTTTAGGAGAAAGCCAGGCAGGGAACAGAGCACCTCCAGTAGTTGGAAGCAGCTCATGTTACCTCTTGCTCGTTGCCACAAAAGGACAGGAGAGAGTTCTGTGTCCAAGAACACACCTGTCAAATCATCCAGAGAGGGAGGCTGGCTGGTGGGGGCGAAGCACAGCTGGCCCACGGGACGAAGATGAGGGCTGAGGAAGCCCAGCTATTGTGGATTGCAAGGCAGGACTTACCGCTTAGTAAAAGATCAGAACCTGATCAGCTGTGGTTTATTCCATAAATGGCTAAATTAATTATGGCTTAATTAATTAATTAGTGCACTGGCATGCCGTCAAGCCAAGATGGTAAACCGTGAGCCTTCTACAGCCCTTTTGGAGCATGTATGAACCCCAAAGGCAGACACTGCCTTATTTCCAAGTGTTGTTTTGTATTGTTGCCCAAGAAACAAATCTTGACTATTTAAAGGAGGAAGGTCATTTGTGGGCTTCTCTTCCATCGATGTTTCTCAGGTAAACCTCAGCAGGTTGAAGCCAAGGTGATGCCAAGGTTTAGGGGAATGCCAAACCACGTTACCTCATTTTCTACTGTACTTTCTCATACTTAAGAGTTCCTTGTGGGTTTGGGGCACAATTATTTTTCTCCTTAAACAAGCTTTCAAAGGGAACTGAATGGTTATTGTTGTTTGGAACTCTCTGCTCCAAAATAAAATTGATTTATTGCTTTTGGAAGTGGGCCCAGAAGGAAAGAGGAAGGGCAGAGGGGCAGACGGTGGGAGCTGGACATGAGGTTTGCCAGGAACAGGGTGGGCCAAGGTTAGTCCCGCACCCCCTACAGCCCTGAACCACCAGCCTGGCACAGAACACCCAGACAACTCAGCTATACTTTGCCCAGATGGAATCAAGAAGGCCTCTGCGCTAATAAAATTTTTGTTTAATAAACGTATCTTAAATTTCAATGTACTCTCATAAATCCTTTACACCATAGGAATCTTTTTTAAAAAAATATTTACATTAGAAAAAGTGTCATACAAATATGGAAGGAAGACAAGGTCTCTGCCCTGTCGCCTCTGAGCTACTCAGAGTTATGACGTCGCCCACGTCCACCGAAGAAGGGTTTGACCGAGTCCCCGAGGAGGGGCTCCCGCAGGTGCTTCACGCCCCAAGCCCTCCTGGCCAGGACCAGATCAGATGCTGGTGCTGCTGGACTGCAGCTTCAGGCTGTTGGAAGTCGTGCACTGCATGGAGGACGACCTGCGGGACTGCAGCACTTTGGCCAGGTACCAAAGGAAGATGAGGAAGCCTGCAGAAACAGGAGGAGGCCACGGAGGTTAAGCAGTCCCTGGGAGGAATTGGGATGCAGGGATGGAAGTACAGTGTAATGGGTAGTAGGAATAACCTTGAGGAACAGGAGGAAAAGTGCAGCCAAGACAATGGTCAGATAAAAGAAATCTGAGTCTGGGGCCGAAATGTAAATTGAGAAAGGGTCCCAGGCAGGACCCTCCCTAGTTCTCATGAAGGTAAAGGGAGGGAGGGGGAAGTATAATCAGACTTGCAAGTTTCTGTTACTGTAACCTTATATTAAAAGTAGCATTAGCACTCATAACTTTGGTTTCCTAGTCTGAAGGGCTGACATGCAGTGAGGCTGAGGGCTTTTCATCATCACGCCTCTCTGCTGCTGATGGTCAATGGTGCGGAAGACTGAAATTCAGAAGTCAAGCACATTCTTTGTATTGCTGGCAACTTCATCATATAGAGCCAAGAAGAACCTGGGTTTGAAACCTAGCTGAAAAATTGCTTGTCCAGGAGTGGTTAACTTTTCTACCAAGGACCACATTTCCTCTCTCTATGGTTTCAGCGTGGACAAATTTGAAGCATGCCACGAGTGGACCTTGAGCAAAAAGTGAGTGGAGACTCCTGTCCTATTTCTGACACCCCCTTCTCTCATCTTTTATCTTCGTTATCTTTTCAGCTCTCCTGCAGCACAGGAAGAAGGAGCAGAGTGCTTCTCTCAATAGCTATCAGCCTTGCCAGGTGGACCAGACAGGAAGCACAACCCAATGAGCTAATTCTTCTTTATTGTAATGTTACATTAACAGAATCTTGCAAGTCTGAAAGTACAATTCTCCCCCCACCCCGTCTCCTTTACAGCCCTAGAAACTAGGGAAGGTCCCTTCTGAGCCTCTTGTCCCACCCACTATGCAGCTGTGGTCCATGCCCTCTCTTATCTGACCATTCCCTAGGCAGTATCTCTTTGTCCCATCTCCCAAGTTGTTTCCCACATACCATTAATCGCTGAGGCTCTCCTGCCAAGAGCTGAGGACTTCATGTGACCCATCTCTGCAAAAGATAACCTTGAGACTGGGTCAGACTTGTTCTAAGGTCAGTTAGAGCAAAGCCATGTTTCTAGAGAGTTTCTGTTCTTCCTTGTGCAGCTTCCTGTTCAGGGAAACTGACAAGGAAACATCAGTCTAACTTCAGACTTTACTCAACGAAGCAACAGGGCACTTCCACATGACCTGTTCACACCTTCTGATTCTGATCCATTTTTTTCTGCACTTTTCTTCACTTTCTTGCAAGTCTTTCCACTTGCCCATGCAAGGCAAGGTGGGGGGACACTAACCCGAGTTTATTAACAACAGACTGGCCATTAGCAAAGTGCCATCGGTCTGGTTTCTAAAGAGGGCGGCTGCCTTGAAAGGGAAGTTCCCCATTCACAGAAACAAGGGCGATGTAGTGAGGGTCTTCTGCCGTTCCAAGGCTCTGGTCATGACGTTATTTGATTGCCAAGGGCGTCATCTCACACCACAAGAATTGCACCTTTGCCTAGGAACCTCCTAGGAGAGACTGCTGGTGATTGGACAGTTGTAAAACTAGACAGGTACAAAGCCTTTGCTTCAGTGGCTCAGCCCAACCTGACTGCTACAGGTTGTGTTTCATTGTCCATTCCAGTATGAGCATAAGGATTTCTCACTTGGTTTCTGATATCCAGACAGGACAGGACATGGTGGGGTCCCTCTTTTTAGGCATTTTCCTGACAGCAACATAGCCGTCAGATGAGCCTCTTCAGGGAGAAGGTTTCCTAACTATGAAGGCAACATTAAATGGTCCTGTCTCTTGCTACCAAGCATCTAATCTCATAAAGCAGGGCCTACTACTAGCATCGATGTATACTGGCCCACCTTGAATAATATCTTTAAAAAATCTTCCCTGAAAATAATTCAACCCAGCTTCAGTCCTTTTAAAACAAAATCTGCAGAGCTTTGAGAGCTGGAATGTGCTGCTCTTTTCCAGAAGCAAAACTCCTTCCCTCAAGGATGTAATTGCATAAATATTGGGGATGCTGTGGATATCAACTCTTACTATAACAACGCAGCCTCCTTCATGGAACGAAGCATCTAATGTTTGCTTGGATGTGAAATGCCTAAGCTGGCCATTAAAAAATAAGGGGAAAAAACCCTGAGGGCAGAGATTGGACGTGCAGTCTTAGATGTATGAATCCAAATTGTAAGCTGCCCAGAGTCACCCTCTGGGGGAGATGGGTGGCATATGAATTTAATAATAAATAAATAAATAAATAAATAAATAAATGTCCATTTATCCACCAGCTGGAAGATCAACTCGCCTGCAGATTAGATTATGCTGAAAAGATGCATCTTAGGTTAGCAGTGACCTCCATGTCACATACCATGCAAGTTCAGGGGACCCCACAGGTAGGAGAAGGAAAGCAGCCGCACCCACTGACCTTGAAGGGAGTTGATGATGGTGAAAAGGTAGACTGCTACCAACTTGAACGTCCCGGAAGCGAACGCAAAGAAGACCAGTCCCCATGGGATGCCCAGGACACAGCTGAGCCCCAGAAGCATCACCGCATATTCCCAGTGATGCTCTCGATGTCTCAGCTTGAGAATCTCATACACCATTGTGGCCAGCATGATGCTGTTGAAGAACAGCACCAAGCTTAAATAGCCCAAATTCAGGAAATTGTTGATCTCTTTTTTTGTAATCCAACAGCTGGAGAAGAAGAGAAAAAAACAGAAATGTGAGCCTGTGCACTAGTTAACCAGGTGGAAGGCACACAAAAACTGGAATATGAACCCTCAAATAGGCTGAGAAGTTTTCTTTAAACTGACCCCTCCCCAAAAGACAGGACTGTCCAGGACACTCATGTATGTGGTGCATCACACCCTCCCTGTGGTCCAAGCTCATCCCGTATGTTGGATCTCAGCATCTGCTACCCAGAGGTTGGCAGCTGGTAATCCTCAAGGAGAAATGCATCTTTCTGAATGGACAGTGGGGGGCGCTCCTGTCCTACCCCCAAGAACTTACATGGTTGCGTTGGTATATTTATCAGGAGACTCGTAGACCTTAAAAGAGGAAGGGCCGTAGTGCGAATGATTGATCACAAAAATTAGACACACCATGAATATGGGAAGACCTGCAAGAGGAGAACAGCCTGAGTAAATGCTTCTGCCACACTTCTTCCCCATATTGCTCGCCCAGAAAGTTTTACATTTTCCATTTATTTAAAATATTTCTATACTGTCCAGTATATATTTTCCTCCTAGGCTGTTCAAAAGTGAAACATCCAAATGAAGAAATATCAGATGAAAAGGGAAACAGGAATCTGTAACTAAATTAAAAGAGCAAAGTGAAATTTGCAAGAGAATCTGAGAATAATGGAGGACACTGAAGGAGGAGAGCCATATTATTCTAGCAAAAAATCTAGAGTGATAGCAGCTTTTCTGATGAACAAATTTGATTAAAAAGGCATTTTATTAAAAGAAATTAATAAAATAATGCCTTTGAATCAAATTTGTTCGTCAAAAAAGTGCTTTTCCTTCTAACAATAATGGAACAGACTGAAAAGACATGATTTTTTTTTTTAAAGAATGTTAAGTCCAAGAAAATAAATGCCTAACAGATTCCAAAGTGGGGAATGTCTTGAGGTCTTTCCACGAGCAGAAAGACAATGAAATGCCATTCTAACCCTTGGCTCGGTTTTTGAGAGCATTGCTAGCAAACGTTCCCAGATGCTTCGGATTTTGCCCACAAATGAAATGACAACAGCTCCAAATGGGGAGAAATTCACTCCCTTCTTAACAGAATGCAGACACACTGAATGTCATGTTTTCAAACCAATACGTGAACTGAAATGCAGTTATCATTCCAAATTTGTAGTTCTCCAAATTTTGCAATCCCAGTAGCCAATTAAAGGCGGATATACTGTACAGGAAAGTTTGCACAAGAGCCTTCTCTGCCGTGGCCCCTGCCTTGTGGAATCTTCTCCCCCCGGAAGTGAGGTTAGCCCCGTCCCTCTTAGCATTCCGCAAGTCCCTCAAGACCTGGCCCTGGGATCGGGCCTGGGGCTCCCAGGGGACTGGGGAGATTTTGCAATGGCTCCCTTACTACGGTTAACATCATCCTCTCCTGTTGTGTGCGTTTTTATGGTTTTTATAGTTTTAACGATTGTCTTATATGTATTTATGGGCTTTTTAATTGAGTGTTGTATGCCGCCCAGAGTTTACTTTTAAAATCTTTATATCAAAAATAATGGTTTGCAAAAAAAAAAAAAAGTATAGTCATTAAACAACGTTGTAAATAAAGCAGATGTACACTAATAATATTGGCAAGTAAAGCTTTAGAGAGAATTTGACAATGGTAGCAAGTTGTTGAACTTGGCTGATCTTGAAAAAAATTAAACTGAGTTGGCTGAGTTAATACTTGGTTAGGAGATCATCGGGGAATCCCAGACCTGCAGGCTAGACTGGGAAGTTGGAGTAGCATGTTTTTATTTTATTTTTTTAATGTATAACTCTTTTTTTTTAACAAGACAATCTTTAATCTTAAAGAAAAATATTTTTTAAAAAAATTAAAAGTACAAACTGAAAATATAAACTAAGAAGGAAAGAAAAAGAAAAAATCTCTCTTATATTTTATACTTATCAATAGTCACTGGTTTACCAATGAATTCACTACTATCATAAGAGCAATGCAAGATGTTACTGCAAGATCTCACGGAATCTCTGCCATAGTAACACATATTGCTGCATCCTTTGATTAGTAGAAAATATTGCCTTTTCCAAAACAGATTAATCACACATTTCCGACAACCATTCCTTGATATCACTTTTCCAATTTCTTAATATAACTCTTTTATCCCCCTGTGCTTAATACAACCGTGCTTCCTGATGAACAAATTCCAAAGCTCTGGTACATAATTCAACATTACATTAACACCTTTAACATTTAAAGGTTTTTCTATAAATCTGCTAATATACATTAATACATTATACTAAAAAGATACTAAATGATCACATGATCATATCATATGGGTCAGTGAGCCCTCAATTTTTTTACATTAAAAAGAAAAAAAACCTTTTAAGTTGAAAAAACATCTTAGACAAAACTAATGGCAGTTTCTGTATTGTTGCCAAGAAAATGGAATGAATCAATTAATATCCATTAATCATCAGGAGTCCATTCAACCCAAGACCATCTTTACCTTTAAAAAAAAACCTTTCAAATTAATGAACTGAATGTGACAGATTGATAAAAGTGAGGAACAGAGAAATCCAAACTTCCAAATTTGCCCAGGGCTATCTCCAATACCTTCATGCTTAGAAATTAATGTTGCATTAGGGAAAAGCAGCAAAAAAACTTTCTGCAAATTAAAAAACTAAAATAACATAAAACAACCTTTTTCTACCTGTGTTTTCCATCTGCTTTCCTAGTGTGGTTTTCTATTTTCAGGGAGTTTTTCTTATTTTTTCAAATAAAGGAAAAAAGATAAGTTATCTTTAGTCTGAAATGATATGGGCCTTTCTATCCCAGGATTTTGCCTCCTCGTTCTGTCTCTGTTGCTTTTATTTCTATTTACAGGCAAAGATTTTTCTTTTTTCTTTTTCCTAAGCAAGGGAAAGCAATCAAATATGATACCCTCCTTTTGCAGACTGATGTGGTACGGTCCTTTCTTCCACCTTGTTCTTCTGTGTCTACAGACCAAGTGTTGGCTATGAGAAACCAGCACTTCCTGAGTTCACAGCAGAAGCAAGACTGAACTGAGGCTTTGCATCAATCCTTCAGAGCAGTGCCCACCTTCTTCCTCTCACTGTCTGCTTCTTTTACTAAAGAGCTGGTCATAACCTCTGAGGTTCTGGCATACTAGAGATTTGTTCTCCAACGCTTCTGCCACTCACCCCAGCCCACCAGGCAGAGCTTGAACAGGAAGTGTTTGACATAGGAATTGAAGACTTCGATCACCAGCCGGTAGAGACTGTAGCCCTCAATGGCCATCCAGGTCAAGCACGCAAGCACGCCAAAGTGCAGGAACATGCCACCAGCTTTGCAAGCCATGTCACCTCCGGTAGGAGCCAGGGGAACTGCGATGAGGAAGCTCATGTCAAGGAGAAAGATGGCCCAGAGGAGATTCATGTGCACATAGACAATGTGGTCTCTCTGCTTTTTCCTGTGAAGAAGAAAGAGCATCATACTTCACTTCTCTCTTTGCGTGAGGCTCCAAGCTGCAGTCATGAAAAGTCCCAGAACCCTGCTGCAGGAAAGGTTTTGATCCCCTGCACCTTATTCCTTAGTTATGTAACCTGCACCTTCCAGATGTTCTGCATGCAGTTCTCACAGTCCACTGCTGTTGGCTGTGCTGGTTGGGGCTCATGGACACTGAAGTCCAAAAGACTGGACAGCAACAGGTTACCAACCTCTACCCTCTCAGAAAACATATATCCTTCAAATGCACACAAACTCCCACCCACCACAGACTGCTGTCCATGACGTCCCCTTCCCGCTGATATGCCAAATGAATATCCCACTCAACACAACCTACTTTGAACAAAGGAAAAAGAAGATGGTGAAGAACGAAGCTAGAGCTGAAATGATGCAACCAACATAAGTGACAATAGTCAGGTATTCATAGTGGATATGGTCTATATCTGGAGAGGACACCTGTGGAACAAAGGAAGGAAATTGTTTAGAAAGTGTAAGAGGTAAGAAAAGAACAGGGAGATTTTTCAATGCCTAAAGATGAGCTCAGGACCCAGGTCGTCCAGAGTGTGTGGAATTACAACTCAATCAGTGACCAAGTTCCTTGCGATTGTGAGGAGTTGTAGTTCTGCAACATCTGGGAGGGGCACCTTTTTTTCAACATGCTCTGCAGGATGCTGATACTCACCATGAGCACAGCAAAGAAGGTGAGATGGTCACAAAGGCAGGTTGTTTGATATTCTTCTTGTACAGCTTCACAGCCTGATGTATTCCACTTGCCAGGGTGGCCGGCTAAGATCAAAAGGAGTATTCATTTTACAAATGATTATCTCGAAGGATGAAATAGAGAAACCCACAAACCACAGAGTAATAGCAAGGGGGGAAACAGAAATTTTAAGGCTTATTTTAATTAAAATTTTAATCTTGTGACGCTATCTCAGGCCAATATAAGAAGGTAAAATTTAGACCCAGAAGAATGGGCATAAATGGCCTTTGGAAATGTTGCGCTAAACTTGGGCCAGAGAAACCCAGTTTCTCCAGAAGAAGAAATTCCTCAGCTGTTTCTCAAGGGCAGGACTTCTCTTTAGTGGTGAAGTAGGACCCATCTTGGAAAATACATCCAGAGAGGAGTTCCCTTCTGGTGCCTGCCTTAGCCTTTAGTGGTTCTAGACTGCCAGCAGGAGGATGGTCCAAAGAAAGAAAGAAGGGCCACTTGTCCACACTCTCTCCATGTCCCACCTCCACAAGTGAAATAACACCTAAAAGAAGTTCTCTGGAATATCTAAAATGAATTTTCTTTCATCAGAACAAGGAGAAAGGACAGGAGGTGTTGCCCATCTATGATGGTGAACCACTTGATCCTTGATTTCCTATGGAACTGTTATCCTACTTCTAGGATAGAAGTAGGATAGACTGGGTTCTCACAACATGCTTAACCAGGTATCAACCAAAGCTCTAACAGCTGTATTTGCATAACATGCAAAGTTTGGTTCATTTTAACTTGTATTAAGTTTTTTTGGTGTCTTGGTGTCTTGGATGAACCTATACTACTGAGTTAGTTTATGGTTCCATGTATAGTTTTAGATGCTTGTTAACGGGACTGCTGTAAACATAAGTAATGAAATACAAAATTTTGTCTCAGTCTTAAATATGTCTCGAACTCCTCTATACAGCTGACCCAAAATTACAACTTAGCCAAAGAAGAAAAATCCCTCTCAAAACAGCAAAATGCATTAGAGTAGAGGCTCCCTGTTGGATATCTGCCTGAGTCACCGTCCTTGACTTGTGCTTTCATATCCAGAACCATGACACACACAGGGCTGGACTGCTCTGGAGCACCTGTGACCCACTGGGAAATGACAGTTACCAGGAATAAAGGAATAGGAATAACCACTACACCAAACTGGCTGCATTTTTCACAAATGAACAAGTGCAGAAATCGCTGAAGGAGAAGCCCAGAGCTTCCTTCCAAATCTTCACCTTCGCACCCCGAACTTCCTTGGACACTTACCCTTGGAGCCCATATCCCAGAACACACACGCGGGAGTCAAATTCCTCTGAAATCAAACCAAAATTCAAAGAGTGAATACAGCACATGGCCTTCTTAAAGAAAAAGAAATCCACAGGGAAATGTGATTATTTGTCCCTTTTTCTCTCGGGGGCCCTATTTGTCTAAAATAATTGTTCGGTTCCCTTTGAAAGCTATCTTACAATGACAACTCTGGGTGGTTTACAATGTTTAAAAACAATACAGTAACACAATATAAAACACAAACAGCAGCCAAGGAGCCAAACCAGTCCACACAAATAATATCCACATCACCGTCTCTAACTAACGTTCAACCGCCATGGCCAGCAACGCCCCCCCATCTTAAGAGTCTTCCAAGAAGCCACTCAAATTCTTTTTGCGTGCAGATGAAAAATCCCATAATACCTTATTCTTTCCTTCTCCAAGAAAGTATAATACTAAATTTAAATTTATGATGAATATCCTTTATGATTCTCAAAGTCATAATCAACCCTGTGCTACTTCACTCTCCCTCCTCATACCATCTGCCCAATTTACCCACTACCCCAAACCTCTGTGCAAGCTTGGGAGTTCCAGCCCCCTTTTCAACCTGCTGCTTTTAAAGCAGAATTATCTTTTTTAATCTTCAGAGATGACAGCAGTGGAACAAAAGATTGAAAGAAATCAAAGCGCATGGAGAGAAGGTTATTTCTGATTGCAAAGCAAAAATCTATATTTCTCTGTCTCAGCTCAGCAGTTGATTGCTGCTTAGAAAAACCTTCCCCTTGTAACCACACATTTGCATGCTATTTCTCTAGGAGTGATACATTTTTTATTCTGAGCTGTATTTGTATAAATATACAAAGGAACCAGTTTTCCAAGGGTTCAGTGAATTTAATGAAGAGTCTTTCGATTTACATTGTGTCCTGAACAAGTCTTAGAATAAAAAAGTATTTAGTCAGCCACCAATTGTGCAAGTTCTCCCACTTAAAAAGATGAGAGAGGCCTGTAATTTTCATCATAGGTATACCTCAACTATGAGAGACAAAATGGGGAAAAAAATCCAGAAAATCACATTGTCTGATTTTTAAAGAATTTATTTGCAAATCATGCTGGAAAATAAGTATTTGGTCAATATCAAAAGTTCATCTCAATACTTTGTTATATATCCTTTGTTGGCAATGACAGAGGTCAAACTTTTTCTGTAAGTCTTCACAAGGTTTTCACACACTGTTGCTGGTATTTTGGCCCATTCCTCCATGCAGATCTCCTCTAGAGCAGTGATGTTTTGGGGCTGTCGCTGGGCAACACGGACTTTCAACTCCCTCCAAAGGTTTTCCATGGGGTTGAGATCTGGAGACTGGCTAGGCCACTCCAGGACCTTGAAATGCTTCTTACGAAGCCACTCCTTCGTTGCCCGGGCGGTGTGTTTGGGATCATTGTCATGCTGAAAGACCCAGCCACGTTTCATCTTCAATGCCCTTGCTGATGGAAGGAGGTGTTCACTCCAAATCTCACGATACATGGCCCCATTCATTCTTCCCTTTACACGGATCAGTCGTCCTGGTCCCTTTGCAGAAAAGCAGCCCCAAAGCATGATGTTTCCACCCCCATGCTTCACAGTAGGTATGGTGTTCTTTGGATGCAACTCAGCATTCTCTCTCCTCCAAACACGACAAGTTGAGTTTAGACCAAAAAGTTCTACTTTGGTTTCATCTGACCATATGACATTCTCCCAATCCTCTTCTGGATCATCCAAATGCTCTCTAGCAAACTTCAGACAGGCCCGGACATGTACTGGCTTAAGCAGGGGGACACATCTGGCACTGCAGGATTTGAGTCCCCGGCGGCATAGTGTGGTACTGATGGTAGCCTTTGTTACTTTGGTCCCAGCTCTCTGCAGGTCATTCACTAGGTCCCCCCATGTGGTTCTGGGATTTTTGCTCACCGTTCTTGTGATCATTTTGACCCCACGGGGTGAGATCCTGCGTGGAGCCCCAGATCAAGGGAGATTATCAGTGGTCTTGTATGTCTTCTATTTTCTAATTATTGCTCCCACAGTTGATTTCTTCACACCAAGCTACTTGCCTATTGCAGATTCAGTCTTCCCAGCCTGGTGCAGGTCTACAATTTTGTTTCTGGTGTTCTTCAACAGCTCTTTGGTCTTGACCATAATGGAGTTTGGAGTGTGACTGTTTGAGGTTGTGGACAGGTGTCTTTTATACTGATAACAAGGTCAAACAGGTGCCATTACTACAGGTAACGAGTGGAGGACAGAGGAGCCTCTTAAAGAAGTAGTTACAGGTCTGTGAGAGCCAGACATCTTGCTTGTTTGTAGGTGACCAAATACTTATTTTCCACCATGATTTGCAAATAAATTCTTTAAAAATCAGACAATGTGATTTTCTGGATTTTTTGTCCCATTTTGTCTCTCATAGTTGAGGTATACCTATGATGAAAATTACAGGCCTCTCTCATCTTTTTAAGTGGGAGAACTTGCACAATTGGTGGCTGGCTAAATACTTTTTTGCCCCACTGTACTTGTGGGGAAAATATGCTAGATATCAGGTGCAATTCCACTGCACCCCGGTGCATAGGAAATGTTTTCTCTGATTTCTGTTGTGGAGGCCAAGGATTAGTTAGTAAAGCAACTCCACAAATAGTCAGGAAAACAAAGTTACATCTTTGTGTTTCTGAACTGAACAATTTGTAACGAAGTCACACTAGAAATTCAAGGCTAATTTACATGTTCACTGGATATCATGAACAGATTTATCCACTTCCTTGTTGAATGTGTTGGACTACCAGTCTCATGTATCAGATTAAGAAGTGAAGAACCCATGCTTGATAGAAACAAATGACTCACAGCATAGTCCTTGACCTAGTCCATCCCACCGCTGAATTCATGGGAGCTTGCTGCTTCCATCTTCATATGAGATTCATTCACGGCCTTTCAAGGTAGCCCATGAAAAATCCTGATGCAGGTTTCTTTCACCCCACCAGTGAGCATCAGGGAGATGGGAAGAAAAGATTTCAGACCTACCTGAAGGAGGTGGTGCCAAAAGGTGATAGATATCCGCTCTTCCTTGGGCAACCCGTGGACTGGCGTGTTCCCCACTGAAATGCCAATCACATTTCCACCAAGGAGTGAATTAGAATCATTATCCTGCCAGAAAGAAAGTTGGATACCTAAACATACATACATAAGTTGATTTAAATAATCACAAACCTTAGCATTAATTCAGGACACACCCAACATCTGATGTGTTCCACAAAGACTTTTTCACATATGCACATTGTCAGAATCCATGGGCATCGTGTTCTACACTTTCTTCCCAGGCACTACTCAACCACACGATTTCTTATTCAGCAGAAATCTGCTTGATACCAAAGCTGAGTAATTTTACTTCTTGTAATCTGCAATATGGTTGGCTTGCTTGATCCTCACGTTTTGTCTTTTCAACAGTAATAATTGTTGTTCTTTGTTCTGTTTTATTCTTTTTTTTTCCCTTTGTCCTATATGATGGGGGAAAAGTAAAGGCAAACTTTTTTTAAAAAAATGGGTCAGTTTTTTTATGGCTTAGGATCCTGAGCCCAATTAATGATTCCGTTTATTTTGCAAAATCAGAAAATACAGTAGGTCACTTTAGTAGCCAGATTAAACGTGTCATGCGAACACTATTACAGTGTTGTTGGAGAATAGGTTAGAACAGTTTTTCAACCTTGGCAACTGTAAGATGTGTGAACTTCAATTCCCAGAATTCTGGGAGTTGAAGTCCACACATCTTAAAGTTGAAAAACATGAGGTTAGAAGTTCTATACATTCCAACCCCTCCCCAATGACACCACACTTATCTTAAGGGTAACCAACTCTAACTTTAGGACAACCCCCATCCCCGAAGGAAGATTAGACAGAAAAGGCTCCTCTGCCCTCTAGGTTCATCCTGACAGGATGAAGTCCACCTGGAGGGAAGGTTGGACACGACCCTTCCTGAACTCAAAAGATGACTTCCTCAACCAATTAAGTCCAATGATGGCTTAATATAATGGCCAGGTTCACACAACTGACTAAAACAATGGTTATATTTCCACAACATGCTAAATCACACGCCACCCCCATGTTTAGTCTCATCTAATATTTTGTGCAAAGCCGGCCATTCACATATAGGTGAATGCTTATCTCCAGATAAGCAAACTGGAGAAAAGGAGAGAGCATTTCCCTCTCTTTCCAATGAAACTGACAGAAGAACATGAGTCCACCTACGTTTATGGCCCCCAAAATAATGATTTCCACTGCCAGTCAAAAGACACTTTCCCCAAAATTCCTCATTGTGGGAGAAAAATCCAGGTTTGGGGAAAGCACGAGCCATCTGAGGTCCTGGCAGCCAGATGCAGGGCCTAAGAGGAACTCAGCAGTCAGTTCCTTCCGGACATCAAGAGTGTGTGTATTAGCAGAACTGAAGCAAGAGTCCCTGTGAAGTCTGACTTAGTGCAATCTAAGAACCCGCTGCATAACTAAGAATTTTGCTTTAAAAATGGCTTAATCCAGGGGAGTGGAAGCAGAACCTGCAGGAGAGAGACAGCAAAGCATTGCAGCAACTTGGAGAGGAACCTCCCCCTTCCTTGAGGCTTTATTCAATAACTAAGCCAAATTCCTTATAACCCACCATATATACACAGCAGGGGACACTACCTGGCTAGTCCTATCTGGCCTGGGAAGCTAAGCTGGGCCAGGTCTGATTAGAATTTGGATGGGAGACAGCCAGGGAGTCTCAGGATTCCAGGGTAGACTGGGAACTCAGGAGAAAAAATTCCAGAAGGCAATGGTAAACTATTTCTGTCCTGTTGCCAAGAAAACTACAACAAATTCACCAGAGTTGAGCTCAGCCTGAAGAAGACTTTACCTTCTGAGCAAATACATCTCAAACTAGGGTTGTTGCAGAGTTGTCAACTTCACCAAAAAAACAAAAACAAAAAAACTTTCCCAGGGGACTAACTTTGCTGATGCATGTGAAAAAACTGCTCAGTTTATAGAACATATGAGATTTCTATCTGATGTGAAAAAAGAATACCACACAACTCTAAACCAAGAAATTCCAGCATGCACTGCTAACATTTCATCAATTTTGGTGCAGATTCTGAAACCTAGTGAGGAAATGTACGTTTTCTCTCGTTTTAGACTGAGGCTGTAACGCAGCTGTTCACTTCTATTTGATGTAGAAAGAGGTGAGCTTGACTTGAAGGAAGCTTCAACTTTAAAACAGGCAGGGGGGAGCTTTGAACATCTGCTCTGAACTTGTTGGAACATCTGGTACTCTTGGTGCAACCACTCAGATGAAATAAGTTAGTTTCCAAGGTTCCACAGAATTCTTTGCTTTTTAAACAGGCAGACTGATCAGTATCAAGGGCACCAAAGCTGTTCTCCCCATCGTTACCTGGAAGAGGGTCTCACTTGTAGCAGCCAACACCACGACCTTCATCTTCCCACTCTTGGACCCATCTCTGGATTTCTCAAAGACTTTTTTTGGCAGAGTAACTTGGAACTTGCGGACTACTTTGTCCTCCTGCAGAAAGAAAATAGGCCCCACCTTAGAAAAGGAAAGTTGGAATCTTTATTTATAGAGCAGAGAATTTATGCCAGTCCCTAACTCATATAGACTTATTTATCGGAGATGCAGAAGGGGTGTTTAAAACACACTCACAAGGCAGAGAGGGCAAATAATAAATAACCATGCAAACGCATACAGGTTTTCTCGCAGGTCTGTTTTTTAATTTACAAACTGATGACAAAATAGGACAGAACAAATGTGCAACTGGAAAAGGGAAAGTGGAATGAACTGGAACTTGACAAATGTACCATTTCGACGCTCAACTCACCTTCAGTGTAACCCCAATGGGCAGATTTTCAGGAATATGAAGTGGAACTTTCTGGACATTTGCATGCACTGCTGTCCCCTCAAACGTCTTGTGATCTCCCTGGAATTCCACTTCTCCCAGCTTTGACTCCAAACGCTGCAGGTACCTATTGAGGATGGGAGAGCTGGATGAAGCTGGAAATACTTTGCTCCAAACCATTATTCCACAGATCCCTAGTTGCCACTTCTCTGGGCTTTATTAGCCCAGCAGTAGCCAAATTCACCCACTACACTAGACCATAATTTGCCTGGGCTAAATGGACCCAACTGTTGTGATCCATAAACCATGGGTTAGCCTTATGTGTGAATCCGGCCATCATTGCTTCAACCATCCATGATTTAAGACAAACCATAACTAAACACAATGTGTAAATCATAGCATGTTCGGTCCTCAAGATTGTGCAAGAATGTGTTCTCAAGCAGTCTCTGAATGTTGCCATCCAGCAGCCAGAAGATATTCTCCAAACATCTGTGCATTTGATTCCCATTCAGCTCCTATTTCAAACCTACTTCTGATATCAAGTAAGATGAGATTTCTGCATTTGCTTGGTAATACGGTCAAACATAATTTATATGCAAGGTTATAGGAAGCCGATTTAATAGCAGACCAGACTTCCTGCCCATCTCATAGACAGCAATACTGTCTCCTGTGATGGACAGTGACAGTGACAGAGTTTCAGATACTGGTCTTTCCCATCACCTATTACTAGTCATCTACAGGGTATGTTGAGGACCAATCCTTCTGCACACAAAGCACCTGATCTTCTACCACTGAGGGATGATCCCCCCACCCCCAGTTTTCTAAGCAGTTTGCTTATATTCTATAGCAGCTGGGGAATTCTGGGAGTTGAAGCCCTCATGTCTTAAAGTTGCTAAGTTTGAGAAACACTGCTCTATAGTGATAAAGATCAAAGGACTACCTCTTCCCAAGTTTTATTCACTTTTGTTTTTTCCGAGTATTTCAGAATAAGAAGCTTACAAGCAACATCAATAATTGCAAATAAACATGCAGTACATTTGCCTCAAAAACAAACAAGTCTGCGCCATTGCAAGATATACATAATTTTTCACTCATATAGCAAGGTCAGGGTTTTCTTTTAAAATAAACATGTAAAAAAAATCCTCTTCTTCTCTTCCCTTCCACCTTTCCCAGCATTATGGACTTCTCAAGAGTGCTGGGTCTTGCATTGATAGATAGATAGATAGATAGATAGATAGATAGATAGATAGATAGATAGATAGATAGATAGATAGATAGATAGATAGATAGATAACCTGCTTTCAAGTCAGCATCAACTCTTAGCAATACACAGATAGATTTTCTCCATGACAATCTATCCTGAACCCGGTCTTTCAGGTTTTCCAGCAGTGCCCCCATCGCCACTGCAACTGAGTCCATCCCCCTTGCTGCTGGTCATCCTCGTCTTCTCTTTCCTTCCACCTTTCCCAGGTTGGAATTTTAGTGGGGTCCCCAACAGTAAGACCTCCAACCCTCCCACTTTACCATGAACTTGATTTTATTTGAATCAGCAACTCCCCTTTCTTGCCAACTTTAGCGACCAATGATCAAGAGGAAAGCTAATGGGTGGAGGGTGTCTATTTATGGAATTTATGGATTGTTAGACCACCCAGATCCATTTTACTCAATTTCAAGAACTAGATTAAATGGCGTAAATTAATGTTACTGGAAATTTTTTAAAGAGGTGATTGAAGGAATCAATGGGCTTGGGTTTTGTGAAACAGGTTTCTTTTTTAATAGAAACCTGTGGATTCAAAGAACTGCAATGAGTTTGGTAAGGATTGCACTTACCATTCCTCCAACGCAGTCATTTTGTGTCTCACTACACACCCCATACACAGATACCATTTCCAGATGCTATTTAGAACACCCTCCAAATACTAAGTATGCCCTAATCCCCAAAGATGGAGGATTCAGGACACACACAAGACAAATGGCTTGGGCACAGAGCGCTTCCAACCACCCTACTCCATCCCACTCCATTTCGCAGCCAATAAACAGTGCCTCCTTTATGAATACAAATAAATAAGAATGCAGGTTGGCAAACATATACTCACAAAAAGGGATCTTCTGAAGCCACATTCTTACCACAGCCAGGACATGTTTCTAAGCTCTTTAGTTTTTCTTCCGTTTCTCTCATTTCTTTTTCCACATCGCTGATTTGGACCAACTTTTGCTTCTGGTCCCTTTTTCCAGATTCTGTGGGGCAAAGCAAACCAGCAAAGTAAACTGAAAGGGCCTCACTGATGGGCAGTGCCCTCTCGGTGGGATTTGAACCAAGGCTCATTCCGTGAAAGGGTAGGAAATGGCACTGGCTAAAAAAAGAAAAAAAATCAGCATCCTGAACATCGCAGCTGTTGTTTTAAGACACAACTAGCAGTTTCAAGCTCTCATGGTTGAAAAGACCCTTGGGGAATTCTGGGAAGGCACTGAAGGGAGAGGGTTTCAGTGTCCGATAAAAATATTTAATCCTAACTATGATTGGGGCAGAATAAATTGTGCAAACATATGAGATTTTGTACCATTCTGATAATTTGTTCGAATCAGCTTCTCTGGATATACAGAACAGATAAGGAGGCCAGGCAGCTAACTAATATTTTTATTATTTTTAATACTGTGAGCCACCCAGGGTTACTCATGTGAGATGGGCAATCGTATAAATCCAACAAGCAAGCAAGCAAGTTCTGGGAACTGCATTCACACAACATACTAGGCACAACAAATTAAATTGGGTTATTTTTACCTGTGATTAGTTTTCTACGGCCAAGTATATTATGCAAACTGTACCTTCCTTTGGTCCCCCTGCCCCCTGCAACCCCCACACGCTCTCTATTGAGGGAATGCTCCGTCTGTCTCCCAGGAAATTCCTTCTCTTCCTTCTAATCAGCTTCTCTGTGATCTTTCCCCACCCAAGGACTGATCTGAGACATGCAATGCCCCAGGCTTCCACCCTCCCACACTGAGCCCGGCCATTGCTCCTCCTATGTAGTCTTGGCTGATGCAGAAGGAGCACCACATCAGGTATGGGCACCAGCAGTGCCCCAGGGCGAGGTTGGGTGGTCAAAGAGGAGCAGAATGGCCAGAGCAGCATCTCCGCCCCTTTCAGTGTGAGCGTCATGACATTGCGCTCACATGGAGAGAGCCTGCGATGTGACAGCCCGATGCCACTTTCACCATTTTGACAAAAGCAGGCTGAGCCTCCTGTGCCGGGGGAGTCCTGGTGGAGGGGAGCCTAAAATGTCAAGATGACGGAAGGCAGTGATCCGTTCCCTTTTTTCTGACTCACACTGAAGCCCTAAAAATACTGCATTCTCTTAATCAATACGACTGTGCTCAAGCAAGGTCCCCCACACATTTTCTGAATCATTTGCAAAGAAGGTGTGGCACCAATATTTATTACCCCAGCTTTAATCAACTGGAGCAGTTGCTAAGCAGCAACACACAAGTACCGAATAATGCAGTAATCAAAACAGTCCATACAGAAACAATGAAATACAGTAACACTCATAATAGCCTTTGTAACCCTGACATCATCAATGTCACAGACATGTACAAAGGGGCAGGGCCTTGATCATGCACATTTGCGACTGCCATCTTGACTTTTTTGACCCCCACACCTTGGATGCTCCAGACTCATCTTATGCACTGCATTTAATTCATGGATTTAAATGTTATTTTGTTTTTCCCCTGACCCTTGGCTTGGAATACCTGGTCCCCCGCTGCCTGGATGCAATTCACTTAAGGAGAACCTGTATCCGGCCAAACTTGGAAGGGAGATATTGCAGGAGCCGTTGTTGTAGGCATAGGAGACGCTATAAAGTAACCTGTTTCCAACGTCGTTCTCCTTCCAGGTGACAATTGGAGAGGGGAGGGAATAATCAGCTTGATTACTCAGGGTGTAATTTTTGGTAATTCCATAGTTAAGGCTGAGAAGGTGAGTGTCCTGAAACCAGTAAACGCAGAAGCGATATCTCCCAGAACGTTCAGGAAACACCCAGGACTGCTGAGGTCCCGGTGAGAATGGGGCACTTATGTTAAGCCCATCAACACTGTTGACAATAGTGATGGCGTCCTTCTGGAATTCATAACGGAGATGGCCTTTAACTGTTTGCACTCGGTCAGCACAGAAGCGGAAGTCTTCCTTGTAGCTGTTGATCCCATGTGCACCTAGACCCCCCCCAAAAGAAACGCATAGCATTAGGGTCTGGAGGAACACCTTAAAATCTACAAGTCTTTGCACTTAATGCTATGAAAACAGAGATGCATTGTTCCAGGAAAGCAAGAAAAATACTTAGGGAAATTCTATACAAGGCATGCATTAGGCAATCAATCTGTTTTGTGAATTTCATTTCGGGAGGAGGGGAGAGAAAGAGACGTCATCATTCTCTTTTTTAGCTCCCCTCCCTCCAAAATCCAACTGAGGAGGGAAAAATAGAGGTTGTGCAAGACTGTTGTATCAGTGGAGGAAGAAACCCTCTTTCTGGAAGCATTCTCAGTTACAGGTGCTTCTTACACTGCAGATCAACAGCAAACAGCCTAGGTATTTTCTCACAATGAGTTCCGTTCCTTCACCAGCACAGTGCATTAACCATACATGATGGGACTTGTAGTCCAAGGTAACTGGGAGCTACCAGGTTGGGCAGGAAGGCTGTTTATCATGGTAAATTCACCGTAGAAGAGAAGGGGTAAGAGTTCTGACTCTCCAGTAATGGAAAAACAAAGTTAGGAGTTTTTATGTTACCCTGGAGCCGGAAAAAGAAAGGAAGAAGATAGAAGAGCATTCTGGAGCTCTGGTCTCAGACTGTGGGATCTAGCAGAGGCTTGATGTTGCAACTGTGGTCTTCTGTAGGACACTTTTCTTGAAAACCTGGCTCTTCTGGAAGCATCTGCAGCCCTGGAATTAAAATCCCATCACGGTGTTTCTGCAAAAGAATTGTCAAAAGTGGCAGATCCTGTAAATTATTTCTATGTTTCTTAACTGGATCCCTTTCAAGCCCATTCCTGCCCATCAATTGTGAGAGCTCTTAAGCAGCGGGACAGCCTGCCTCCTGAAGTCAAGGGTGCTCCATCACTGGAGGTTTTCAAGAAAAGACTGGATAGCCATTTGTCCAGAATGGGATGAAGATTCCTGCCCTGGGCAGGGGGTTGGACTTGAAGAGCTCCAAAGTCCCTTCCAGCCCCAGGATTCTATGATTTCTATCCAAGAAACTTTAGAGGCAACAGAGACATGATACAAAATGAAGATGCGTGTTTCATATAGTACTGTGCAAAAGTTTTAGGCAGGTGTGAAAAAATGCTGTAAAGTAAGAATGCTTTCAAAAATATATATTGTAATTGTTTATGTTTATCAATTTACAAAATGCAAAGTGAGCAAACAGAAGAAAAATCTAAATCAAATCAATATTTGGTGTGACTACTCTTTGGCTTCAAACCGGCATCAATTCTTACACTTGCACAAAGTCAGGAATTCTTGTAGGATTAGAGTCAGGTGTATGATTAACCAATTATACCAAGCAGGTGCTATCATCAATTTCTTATGTAGGTTGAAACACAGTCATTAACTGAAACAGAAACAGCTGTGTAGGAGGCTTAAAACTGGGTGAGGAACAGCCAAACTCTGCTACTAAGGTGAGGTTGTGGAAGACAGTTTCCTGTTACAGGTCATACACCATGGCAAGATTGAGCACAGCAACAAGACACAAGGTAGTCATACTACATCAGCAAGGTCTCTCCCAGGAAAAAATTTCAAAGCAGACCGGGGTTTCAAGATGTGCTGTTCAAGCTCTTTTGAAGAAGCACAAAGAAACGGGCAATGTTGAGGACTGTAGATGCAGTGGTCAGCCAAGGAAACGTAATGCAGCAGATGGAAGACCCATCATGCTTACTTCCCTTTGACATCAGAAGATGTCCAACAGTGCCATCAGCACAGAACTGGCAGAAACCGGCGGGACCCAGGTACACCAATCTACTGTCTGGAAAAGTCTGGCCAGAAGTGGTCTTCATGGAAGAACTGTGGCCAAAAAGCCATACCTCCAACATGGAAACAAGGCTAAGTGACTCAACTATGCACGAAAACATAGGGACTGGGATGCAGAAAAATGGCAGCAGGTGCTCTGGACTGATGAGTCAAAATTTGAAAGATTTGGCAGTAGCAGGAGGCAGTTTCTTCACTGAAGGGCTGGAGAGTGGTACAATAATGAGTGTCTGCAGGCAACAGTGAAGCATGGTGGGGGTTTCTTGCAAGTTTGGGGCTGCATTTCTGCAAATGGAGTTGGAGATTTGGTCAGGATCAATGGTGTCCTCAATGCTGAGAAATACAGGCAGATACTTATCCATCATGCCATACCATCAGGGAGGTGTGTGATTGGCCCCAAATTTGATTGGCAGCAGGACAACGACCCCAAACATACAGCCAATGTCATTAAGAACTCTCTTCAGCGTAAAGAAGAACAAGGAGTCCTGAAAGTGATGGTTTGGCCCCCACAGAGCCCTGATCTCAACATCTTCTAGTCTGTCTGGGATTACATGAAGAGACAGAAGGATTTGAGGCAGCCTACATCCACAGGAGATCTTGGTTAGTTCTCCAAGATGTTTGGAACAACCTACCTCCCGAGTTCCTTCAAAAACTGTGTGCAAGTGAATTGATGCTATTTTGAAGGCAAAGGGTGGTCACACCAAATATTGATTTGATTTGGATTTCTCTTCTGTTCACTCACTTTGCATTTTGTAAATTGATAAACATAAACAATTACAATATATATTTTTGAAAGCATTCTTACTTTACAGCATTTTTTCACACCTGCCTAAAACTTTTGCACAGTACTGTACTGCATATAGAGACTTCACGTCTATTTCATTTACTTTTATTTACTTAGCACATGACTACACCGACGTCTTGTCAAGCAGCTTCCACAATTGGCATGAAACAGCTTTATAATCACAGCTAAAGGCAAATAAACCACTGTAATACCAGGCATTAAGAATTAAGAAGGAATTAAGCCATATGGTAAGTTCGGAGAACTTCAAAGTTGCTCTGTATCTACATCACAATGACCTACATAGAACATAAGAACAGAATTTAACTTCAAAGTCGATCTGACATTGCAACACACCCACCTTGGGGAGAAGAAAACTTTGATGTAGGGAGACTGAAGCATTCAATGTCACCTTCACAAGAAGATGGACAATGTTTGGTAGAGGGGAGCGGGGTCACAGCTAGTAGGCAAAGACCACAGTGCTGATGAGAGTCAGGAGATGGTCCTTAATGGGACTGGAATTTTTTTTTAGAGGACACATTAAGTCAATTTTAGAGTTTTATGTCTTTTTCATTTCAAAATAGCCTGAAACATGCCACTGATTTTCAAAACCTGTCTTATCATGATGATGATGACCCTCCCTTTTTGCCCATCACTTATGGTACTATATCTATATGACTTTTTTTTTTCTGGATTAAAAATTGAATCTCATTTCAGAACAAAATAATATATTCCAGGCAACTTCTAAGCAAGGCTCCTTAGCTGCTGTTAGCCACAGCACAGACTAAATTGTAGCCAGCAGTCCCAACACACCAGCGTTCCCTTCCTCTCAGTGGCATCACATTTACATGTTGGCAAAAAGACGTGGACATCAATGTTTGATTCCCCCTTTCCCCCAAGAAGCAAGGGATCCTGTGGCTCAATTGTTCAGGCGTATTTTGATCCCTTGATACTGTACATGAATCTGCCTCGCTTGCATCAAAATGAGCTTGAGGTACCCCCCAAAAAACTCCCCCCTTTTTTTTTGCAAGGAAGCAAGCAATATAAAATGTTCAATATCCAGCCTCTGATGTGTGGCAAGAGATTGATGCAAACCACCAGTTTCTTTTTTAATGACCCAAAAGCCAAAGAACGATTTCCCCATTTTCTGCCTGAATCAGTCTCGCGAAGCGTGTACAGAACGACCGCCCTGGTCCAGATGAAGGTCTGTGCTGTCTGAGCGAAAACAGAGGAAGGAATCATTTCCAATCATTGTTATTCATCTTTCTCTCCTTTCACGGCCCCACAAGGAAGCTCACCACCAAGCATAACAAAATCTTTCTAAAGCAGCCCAATTTATAGCCAATAAAAATCTGAAACTAACCAGAACAAAAACAGCAGCCGGATAGAAGTCATGGACAAACTGGGTTTCATTTCTTCTGGACGAGAGAGAGAGAGAAGGGGGGGATTCCCCACCCTGAAATGAGGTATTTCACCCCTAATTTTTCATATATCTTGGTGGGTTTCATCCTGACCCACAATTCCCTTTGCTGTGCAGGAGTAGTTGCTGTGCAGAATCAGAAGTAACTATGGTGTCAATGGTCCCACTGCCACCCCGGGTCCTATGTACCTCCCCACCCATGACACCCTGTGGATCTGTTTCACTACATCTCCCATCAACCTCCCACTTCTCTAGGCCTGGGGTCCAAGGGCTCTTTGTCCCGGGAAGAGATCATTGCAACTATGCTAAGAGACAAGAACTGTTTCCTTCTTTAAAACAGTCCCAGCTTTCAGGGGAAAGAAACCCCAGGAATGTGTGGGAGAAAGAGCCGATAACCAGAAGTTCACACATCTCAAGGTTTTGATATTTATTTCTGAGTAGCTAACTGCCAAACGGTTTCTCCTTCAGCAGAACTGCATGGTCTAAATAGAGTTTTTCAGCCTATAAGACGAGAAGAAAGCAGAAAGCCATACAAACACCCAAAAGAGACATTTCAGAATAATTGGAAATGATTAGAACAGAGTTTCTCAACCTTGGCAAATTTAAGATGGGTGGACTTCAACTCCCAGAATTCCCCAGCCAGCATTGCTGGCTGGGGAATTCTGGAAGTTGAAGTCCACCCATCTTAAAGCTGCCAAGGTTGAGAAACTCTGGATTAGAATGAAGGCATAACAGAATCCAATGGCAGATTTAGAAAAGTTAGGATACAAGATAAAAGCAATAGGGAATTAACTAGATTTCCTGGAAGATACTTCAATCAGAATAGATTTGCCATTTTGACTCAACCGATTGCAGTTTATAGCTTGATTTGGTGCTTCACGTTGTGTTGACCATGGTTCTTGGGATTTATCCTTGCTCAGAGCTCTGGCTTTAGTTTCTCAGCACAATGTATTCAATTATTCATACTCAACCAACGGCATACTGGAAAATTATAACCTCCTGGGCATTTTTAGATCCCTTGTTTACTTATTTGAGCATTACTTTTTTTTATTTCTTCATGCTGTTCTAATCTGGGTTGTTCAATTAAAGAGAAGGAGAAAGCATACCAACAGCAGTTCAGGGCTGGGATCGGGACAGGGGAGAGGCAGGTTCAAGTTCATCCTCAGCCATGAAAGCTCAAGTGATTTGGGGCCCTCAGAATCTCCTAATCCCACCTACCTTGCAGGGCTGTTTTTGCTGTAGGGGTAAAATAATGTAGACCCTTATGCATTCTGCCTTAAACTGCCAGAGGTGCGATATAAACTAATATTGTTGTCCTAATGATGATGATGGTCCCATAACTTTCCCTCAGGAAACATAAGATGACTAACAGTAATAATAAGAAATGTAATAATGTATTATTTGAAAAAAAAAGAAAAAAAAACCAAAGCACTAATGCTTGCCCTTTGCTACTTTAGCCTACATACAGCTGGCAGGAAGGTATTAAGAAAAAAATTACTAGTTCCTTCAGCTGTTAGAGCAAAGACTGGCATGGGAAACTTCACAGTTGCCTCCTCTGCGAAGCCAAATGTTTGCACACGCCTAATCAAAACTTAAGCCTTTGCTCAATCTAATGGGAAACGTGAAGTTTCAGTTTGAGGTGGGAAAGACACAGCCTGTCTCCCCGAAGCAAATCAAGTACACCAAGTGAAGGAACGAGTTCGCGTCTGCATAGCCAGCTATCGAATGGCGTGAGAAAATGTTTCACGGAGGATCGTGCAGGTCCCAGAGTGGGAAGATGAAGGTCGTGGTGTTATCTGCCACAAGACAGACTAGCTAGGTCATGATGGGGAGAAAAGATGTGGGGCCCTTGAGAGACAAAGAGATTGGCAGAATTTTGGAAACTAATTTATTTTGCTTGAGCGGTTGGGCCGAGAGTACCAAATGAATCGATGCAAGTTAAGAGCCCCAGCTCTGCTCCCAAACAAAAATTCACCTGCTGGTGGCTTTATTCTGCATCATTCCTTTAAAGTCCAGAGACAGGACTTGTTAGAAAAGTAAAAGGAAAGAAACACTGCTAGGAATGGCCAGGGCCATGGTATCTTCCAAAGACAAAGACAGTCAGAATGGAAATGGGAATGAAGGAGAAGAGGAGACAAGCAGAAATCAAAGGAAGGGTAATCTAAGCAAGGTCTTCTTTTCATAGGATATGTTGCAGTTCAGCTACCGAGCTACAAAGAAGTCCTAGAAAGAGCTGACACAGAGATTCAACCAGAGTTCCTTCCTCAGAGTCTGAAGGGCATGACCTAGGGCTCTGAGCAGCATAAAATCCAGCCTTGACCTGCCACTTCCTCCATGGCTCCTGGAGGTAGCAGATTTCTCCACCCAACCATTAAGCGTCCACAGCCGAGGCAGGACAGTTCAAATAATGGAACTACAGGGTGTCACAACCTTTCAAAATCTTACCAGTTTGAGTCACTGGCTGCCTGGTGTCCCTGGGAAACTGCTAAGCTAGGAAGTCCTTCCTGACACTCAAGAGGAAGCTATGTAACTTCAAGCCACTATTCCTGCACAGGAGGTACATCCACAGAAGAGGTCAAAAAAGTCACAATGGTGGCTGCGACAATGCAGTTGAAGCTCTGCCTCTTTTTAATGGGTGTCACAATGCACTAAAAACAGGGCGGGGCTTCCATTTCATGATCACAGCTACCATCTTGACTTTTTTCACCTTCCCCCTGGATGCCCCTGCTGCAGAGAACAGCCTTTGGACTTCTTTTGGAGACCCCTGCAAGCCCTTGAAAAATACTATCCTACTTTTCCCAACAACTAAACCTGTCTCATTCATTCAACTTCTTCTCGTAAGACTTACTTTCCAGCTACCTGATCATCTTCACTGCCCTTCTCTGTATCTGCTCCAGTTTATTTGAACCTTAAATGGGACATCTAGAACCAGACTCAAAATTCCAGCTGGAATCTCAACAATGTACAATACAGTGAAGGAATTGCCTATTTGGGAGCTGGCCTTCAACCGATGCAGGTAATTGTGTTTGCTTCAACTGCTGCCTTTTGTCTGAATCAACCACAATCAGCTGCTGATGATAAAACTGGGTTACACCAAGCCAGCTTACCATGACTATTTTACACGCTGGGCATTCCTGTTTTGCACAAGAGCTTATCAGCTCATGGACCAGATGCATTTCAGCGCACTTTGGGCTACCACATGACGGCTTTTGAAACCTGAAAGCTGGAAGGAAATTTGCTTTGGAGTTGATTTTTTTTAAGTCCATTTCCTTTCTAGGTCTTTCCAGTATTGTTATTATCTCAGAAGTTGATTTTGTACAATTATACCACAATGACTAAAGGGAAAAATGTGGTTGGGGTGGGAAATACTAAAAGTAGGACAAGATATTTTGGCAACCTTCAAGGAGGAGAACCCAAACAGAAATTATACAAGTAGTTACAGTATGCTAGCCCTAAAAGCTCCTTTGGGCCCACACAGATTCTCTGTCCCACATGACTTTTGAAAAACCTGTTTTATTTTAAAACCTTAAATAGGAAGCTGGCTGACCACAAAACAAAGCACCAGTCTCTAGCATCATACTGACTTAGAGCAGTGTTTCTCAACCTTGGCAACTTTAAGATGGGTGGACTTCAGCTTCCAGAATTCCCTAGCCAGCAAGAATTCTGGGAGCTGAAGTCCACCCATCTTAAAGTTGCCAAGGTTGAGAAACACTGCTCTTAGGAATTAGACAGTAAGATATTTCCCAGATTTTTCCAACCTGGAAGTGGTCAGGACTGAATCTGCGTAAATTTGATTTAAGACATTCCTTGTGGTCTATTTTTACGGGATGTATGTAACGGTAATTAAGCCTACATTTTCAAAAATGCTATGTGTATGATTGATAACTTTAAATTACCAGCACTTAATGTCATGGATGTGAACGCTTGGAAACTTAGGGTTCATTTTTCTGAATTCTCTAAATTCTTCTGATAGTAGTACCATAGGTGCATCTGGATTGTTTAGAGTATGTGGTGGGCATGCTGGCAATACGGGTGCTGTGGGAGGGTGGCCTGTTCTCAAACTAGCTTCTGTGACGGACATGGCCAGCCTCCAAATTTCTTTATCAAAAAATGGGCTAGCCTCCCAGATTGCTGCTTTTCTGTCTTACTGGGGCCAGAGGCAATACTCTAAATCAGTGTTTCACAACTCTAAGATGTCTGGACTTCAACTCCCAGAATTCCCCAGCCAACAAGCTGGCTGGGAATTCTGGGAGTTGAAGTCCCCACATCTTAAAGTTGCCAAGGTTGAGAAACACTGCCTAAGAGAGTAGGCTACCATTGGGGCTGCAGAATTTTGCATTTCCACTAGATTACAGAAGAGATTTTTAAAAATCCCAACTCCTTGTTGACATGTAGTGCAACTCAGATCTGGTAGCCTATTAGAGAGAACGGACCTGAAGGGGGAGAAACTTGTTCCCAGGATCTGAATTTACCTAACTTTTGCACTTTTGAACATGAACCAAAACACAGTGTTTAAAATCTGCAGCATTCCAAGATGTACAGTGCTATTAATCAAGCTTTTTTAAAAGAAGTATAGTGTCTTTTTTAAAAGAAGTATGTGTCTGTACAAATACACATATCAAGTCTGGGGAAATCAGCTCTGATGCAATTTGAATTGGAGGCTTGAGATTCATAGGAGCAAAGCAATTCAATTCCAATTCCTTCCAGATTCAAGATTACATCTGAGAAAAGATTTGTTCCATGGGCTATAAATGGGAAGTATGAAAATGCCTGCAGCTGCTTCATTTTTCGGCAGAATGGAATGAAAATACCAGGGATGGTAGACTGTTTAGAGGATATTAATCTCACTGTGTTTCAACATGATATCTTCAAGGATTTCATCCTAATAAATATGTGAAATATTTGCCCACTCCCCCTTTAAGGCACAGATAGCAGGGATGAGTTAAGGACAAGCAGCAGCTTTGGAATTATCCAGCAAAAACCCTAGGTTGTGCTGAACAACTGCAGAAGGTTTCTTTTTTTAATTTAAAAATTAAAACGAAAGCAAACTTTAAAAAGCAAGCTCTTTATTTTTCCTCTGTTTTTTCTGGGGTAGGAATGACCACTGCCTTGCCTTTCAAAGTGGTGGGGCTTGACTGTCCCTGATCCCTGTGGTCACAGGAAAGCTGGCCTAGATGGGGGGGTAAACTTGGCCTCCCCCAGGAATGGCCCTCCAGTATTGGCCAGTGTCAGCTGCAGGAGACCCAGACCTTCACTCTGTATTACTTAGTTAGCAGAAGCAGTGGGGATCCCATGCCATAGAGAAAGTGGCATTCATAAACTTACCACCGCATTCTTTTTTTTTAAAAAAAGTAAACATTTGGGATCGGGTCTATAAGTGTTAATCTGGCACTCACTTGCTCATTGTCGAGAGATTTCAACAGGTTCTGATTAAGCACAATTTAAGTTTGCTTCTGAGTGCAATTCAGGGTGCTGGTTTTGACCTGTAAAGCCCTTCATGCCACAGGGCCAGGTTATCTAAGGGACCGCCTCTGCATGATTACTTCTACCTGTCCCATCAGGTCCGGCAGGAGAGGCACGTTGCAGGTCCCGTCTGCTAGGGAGTTCCATTGACGGGACCCAGGATTCAAGCCTTCTCTGCTGCGGCGTCCGCCCTCTGGAACATCACTCCCCCTGAGGTGAGATTAGCCCCAACCCTTACGGCCTTCCAGAAAGCCCTCAGAATGTCCTTTTCATCAGTCCTGGGACCCTCTGGCAGCAGGGAGCCCACATGTTGGTTACACCACGCATAACATTCTGATTGCAACCCTCTCGTGATCTTGGTCTTAATAATTAATTTAATTGGTTTAATTGGTTTTATAATATGTGTAAATCATTGGTTCTATTATACACTGCCCAGAGTCACCTTGTGTGAGATGGGCAGCCATATAAATTTGATTGACTAATTAATTAAAAGGTTCGACCTGCAAGTGAGAGCCAGCCTGGTGTGGTAGTGGAGGTGCTGGACTAGAAACCACAAGACCATGACCTGTAGTCCTGCCTTAAGCGTAAAGCCAGATGGGGGCCTTGGACCAGGGGCTCCCTCTCAGCCCTAGGAAGATGACGACGGGGCAAACCGCTCTGGAAAGGTTGCAAGAAAGCTGCAGGGACTCGTCCAGGCAGTCGCCAGGAGTCATTTATTAGTGACTGAAAACCCCTTAGGGACTCTTTCCTGAAAAAATAAAAGAATGAACTGATGATTTATGGATTTGATGATCAGAAAGGGTACTTTATGGAAAGAAAGAAAGAAATTATGATGTAACTTAGAGAGAGGGGGTAAAATATAAATGTCCTTATAACTGTTGTTAAGAAGATCAGAAGCCACTTCTTTTGTGTCTTTTTCTTTTTTTCCTTTCTTTTCTATTTCTTTTGCTTTATTTCTTTTTCACTTTCTTACTACTTTTCCCTATTCTTTTTCTCTTCAGTTCAAAATCTGCATTTTTATTCTGTTGAAAACTTATTTAATAAAAATAATAGATTAGATTAGATTAGATTGATAGACAGAGAGACAGCAGACAATAGATCTCAGACTTGACCCTCCCTAGTTCTCTTTAGGATTAAAGCAAGTTGGGCACATTCAGAGCTGCAAGATTCTGTTACTGTCAACCTATAGTAAAAATAGTATTAACTTCCATAACTTGGGTTTTCTTGTCTGGTTTACCTCGAAGGGCTGACAGCTACCCCAAAACCATCCCGAGGCAGAAACACCACTCCTGACTCAGAACTTCACTCAGTCCCTGCCTCCGACCTTCTTCAAATGCAGAAGTGAAGTTGCTTCATTGCAGGTTGTCTGGAACAAGCCCCAAAGCAGCAAAACAGGCCGTGGAATATGAAGCCCTCGGATTGGAGTCAGCAAGAAAACCATCAAACTGGTGAAGCAGAGATGTGCGAAATGCTTCGAAGCTGCGTGGTGTGATCCACTGCTTCAAAGTTGGCTCCCTGGCTCAGTTTGCAGATCCTCTTTGATGGGGTTGTGTATTTCTTTAAAAGATTTGTACAGCCACCCATCTTACGTAACATAACCCTGGGTGGCTCACAAACAATAACAGAACAATAAAAACAGCAAAAAGAAAAATAAAAACCAAGGAAGAACCTCCCTGCGACCCCAAGCACAACACATCCACAAACAACCTTACTGGGCTCCAGCCTCACATCACCCAAAGCTTGTGGGAAAATCTGGGTCTTTACCTGAAGGGGGTGGGGGCCTGGCGGATTTCACGGGGAGGATATTGCAAGGGGCAGGGACCACTGCAGAGAAGGCCTGCTGCCTAGGTCCCGCGAGGTGGCAACCTTTAAGGGAAGGGACCTGGAGCATGCCTAACCTGTCAGACCTAGTGGAACAGGCAGATACCCTCAGGGAGAGGCAGTCCTGCAAATATCCTGGCCCTGTGCCATTTAGGGCTTTAAAGGTGATAGCCAACACCTTGAATTGCACCTGGGAAAAACTGGAAGCCAGACCGGCTCCTGCAGCAGTGGTATAACATTGGCAAACCATGGGGTGCCCAAAACTGTGCATGCCGCTGCATTCTGGACCAACTGCAGCTTCCAAATGTTCTTCAAGGGCAGCCCCACGGAGATGCATTGCAGTAATCCAACTGGGAAGCGATCAGGGCATGAGTGACTGTGAACACTGCCCAGAATCACATTTGTGAGATGGGCCTCCCAGTCCAGGAACGGGCACAATTGGCGCACAAGATCAATCTGTGCGAAGGCCCCCCTAGCCACGGCTGTCAACTGCTCTTCATCAAACCCTGTGAAGCTTTGCACGACCCAACTGCACAAATTGTGAAAATAATGCCCCCCAATCCATTCCTATTTTGGAAAATCATTTGCAACAACTTTGCAGATGAGGCAAAACTGCAAGCAAAATGCATACGACTTAAGAAAAGGTACCCCACCGAACATACACATTTTAGGGCGAACTTCAAAAGAACCACTGAGGTTGAGGTTCCACAAATTGAACCTGACAGATCCTCAAAAATGGGAAATTAAGGAAAACTGAAGTTGGCAGGTTCAGCCATTCCTCCCTGGTCCATGCAACCTGTTTCAGGCTGAATGTTAACATTTAATCTTTGAAAAGCATATGGGGGGGGGGTGTGTGGTAACAGTCCAAAATAGTGGGCAGGACCACAAAAAAGGAGCAGGCAGGATCAGGACAATAACTAACAATGGAATGAATTTAACTTAGATGTCATTAAGTGAATCAGATAAGAATTAATATAATTGTTTCCAATTATTTAAATGATTTCTCATTCTGACATATTAAAAATGATAATTTGGTGCCAAACTTCAAAAGATTTGGGGCTGCAGGTGTGGTGCCCTTGTTGTGTAGACAATGTGCCCCTCAAAAGACTTAGATGGCAGACATATGATATGGCAGGTTTCCATCCATCATATGGGTGGAGCACAAATTGGATCATAGTTTCAAGTGGTGCTGTTGGCAAAATATAGGAGGGTGTGGTATCCTCCAGATATTTTGATCTCTAAGACCTATCTGCCCAAACAAGTTACAAGGGTTTGTAGAGTTGTCTCACAAAACATCTAAAGACACCCACTTGCTTGTCTCTATGTCAGACCACACAACAGTGTTTTTCAGAAGAGCATGTGGTTCCTCCTGCAGTAGAAGAGCCATCTATCTTCTGCAGTGCATGCCAAGATGTTCAAGAGAGATGGGAAAACTTGAGTCCTACCACATCTAGCTGGAATGAACTTTAGTTATGCTTCTAAATTTTGCTTCTGCTTTATCGTTAGGTTAGAAAACAAAATAAGTGGGGGTAGAGGGGGAGGAAAGAAGAAGAAGAGGCAGACACAAAGGAGGAGATGGAGGAGAAAAAAGAGAGAAACGGAGGACAAAGAAGGAGGAACAGGAGAGGAAGAAGAAGAAGAAAGGAAGAAAAAGGAGGAAAAAAAGGAAAAAGAAGAGGAAAAAGAAGATGATTCAGATGATTCCACACAATGAAGTTTCCTACCAGATCCTTCACCACCTCCACCTTGAGCTGCTTCCTCCAAACAGCTGCTCATCCTCTCCTAATCGTTTTCTCCCACTGAGCTCAGCTACACAGACTCACCCTTAATCCCCTGTGCAGGCCTGCTCTTCCAAATAAGGGCCAAACATTTTTGTGCTGAAACGAGAACAAACTGGGTCCTGTTGGATCTGCAGAGAGCAGACAGGAGAACCAGTTGCCCAGCGAAAGAGAAGACCATCAGAGGAGAGGAACATAGAGGCTAAGGACTCTTGTGCTTGCAAACCATGTTCTGGCACTGAGGAAAGTAAGCTTAGCTTAACGATGACTGGGAAGTTGTTTCTCTGCCCAAACCAAGTTGACCCACTTCACATGCACCGATTTCCTGTGCAGACCCCCGTTTCTCCCAAAGGGAGGCCCCCTAAAGTCCCAGAGGCTGTGTTTCCAAGAGTGGGTGGGGAAGCCACGTCAGGCCAGGCTACAAACAGCCCTGTGGTGGGAGAGACAGAAAAGGGACAGCATTATCTCTGGTGCCACAAGACTTTTGGAAGTGTTGGGCTCCCCATGACGGTGGGGCTCCATTCAGGCAGCCTCGGATAGCAGCGCCAGGGAGGGCAGCACAAAGACCATCTACAGGGCAGGAGATGCAGCAGAGGAGGCAGCCTCCTGCTCAGAGATGAAGCCAATGACGAGGAGAAGTCTGGGGGCACAGTCAAGAGAAGCAGACAGAAAAATAGGAGGGATCACAGCCACGTGTTATAAGCCATGACGATGCACGTGCATCAACCTATCATTTGTGGGCTGACAACCATGAACGTGGTCGCTTACCTCCCTTGCCCCCTTGGATGTCCTCTGTAGGAGAGGCAAGTGGCATCATCTGGTTTCACAACATCGTCCCACAAATGTTATAATTCACGTCCTTGGGACAATGATGTCATGTGTTTATTTATTCAGAGTTTGAAAATTTATTTTATTTAGAACATTTATAGGGCTGCCCATCTTAAATGACATAACTCTGAGCAGCTAACAACCAATTTACAAAAAACAATATAAACAGACCCCCATAACTAAAGAAAATTAAAATAATCCAATGCAAAGAAGACGGAGGCACCATATAACAATTCACAGAACAGGCATATGTAGATTGGGCTCCCCTAACATCCTGGCCCTCACGCAAAGTTTCTCAATCTCAGCACCTTTAAGATGTGTGGACTTCCATTCCCAGAATTCTTGGAATGCTGGCTGAGGAATTCTGGGAATGGAAGTCCACACATCTTAAAGTTGGCTAGGGAATTCTGGGAGTTTCCATGCATGCTGGCTGGGGAATTCTGGGAGCTGAAGTCCACACTGCCCTAAGGTCTGGTGAAAAAGCCTGTTCTTAATGGCCTTATGAAAGGTCAAGCGGGTTGGGGCCCTCCAAATCTCACAAAGGAGGCTGCTCCATAGGGCAGGCACTGCAATGAAGGTGTGCCTTCTCCGTCCCACAAGATAGGGACATGTGTGGTACCTCTGTGGCATCTACTAGGCATCTATGCCACCAACTTCAAGCTCTTCCCCAAAGTTGGGAACAGAAGGCCATTTAACATAGCCACAATAAAACGAATGCGAGCAGCTAGACTATCTAACATCTGAACACACAGATTTCTGTGCTGAGATAACAAATTTCAACCATGCAACAATTCAAAATAAATAATGGTTAGGATCATCCAACACAGATTAGAGCCCTACATGGACAAAGAGATGCCAGGTGTTCAAGCTGGCTTTAGAAAAGGCCGAGGAACACGAGACATTATCGCTGATGCATGCAGGACAACTAAGAAAGCCAAAGAACACCCAAAAGAAGTCCGCAGATGCTTCACTGATTACAGAAGTCCTTCCATTGTGTGAATCGCATCGCGCTGTGGAATGGGTTTGGAACTGCATTGTCTTTATTTGAGATCTTCCTTAAACCAGACCTGATCTTAACCCATCCTTCCCACAGGTGACCATCTACCCAGTGGGTTCTCTGGATGACTGAGCTGGTGGGTCTCTGCTGCAACAGAATTGGGCTCTAGCCCAACAGGGAGCGGAGGGGAGTCCACATCCAACAGGTAGGAAACTCTTTTTAATCCACGTCTTGCCTTCCTGGCCACAATGGCGCCCTTGTGTCCCCAAGCCACTTCTTAGCAGCTTGGGCTGGGCTGGGCCCTACTGCTATTGATTTCTTCTGCAACTAAGCCCTGAAGCCAGATACTTCTTATTTCAAGGCGCCTGGCCTGTTCTTTGAAACTGAGCAGCGCTCTAGGCAAATGCGCCTCCCCACCGCTCAGTGCAGCCACGGCGCATGGTGCACAGAGCTTGGCGCAAAGGAGCCGTCTTATCTCCAAAGGTCAGGCTGGGCAGACCTTCCTCTCCACAGACGCTGCAGGGCCAAGATGGCTTATTTGCAACAGCCCCATCCTGGAACAGAGGTTTAACCTTCTTTGTGGTGGAACAAAGAGCTTTATCTCTACCCCGAGCTGTTCCAGTCAGCCTCCTTGGGGTATATTTAGAATGCTCTCTGCAGCAGCACAAGACCCGTCATTCGGCCTGGCTGCTGCGAGAACAATAGGACATTAAAAGTCCCCGCTTAGTCAGATGGAGAGACAGAACACAGGGTGTCCCCAGGAGAATTGGGGGGGGGGGTGTTTGTGCCAATAGAGCTCTTCCTCCCACCGCACTTCCTGCCCCCTCTGCTTCTGTTCCACTTTCTTCAGCCACACAACTACCTGCGAAGCTGCATGACATCACAGGCGCTGGGCAGGAGGCGCTGGACGCCACTGAAAAGTGACCAAGCAACATTCCAAGATGAGTCACGAAATCCTGGCAGCTCACGGAGCAAGCCGTCACTCAGCCCTTTCTCTTCGGCCCGAGCTGTCTCTCCCCTAACTCTTTTAGGAGCCCCCTTCCCTCAACTTGTACGTTTGACTGCAGTGCCAATAATCCCCATCCCCCCCAATGGATCACAAAAGATGCGTCCGCAGAATCAGGATTCAAGAATTGTGTCAGGGTCAGGCCTCCAGCGTTGCTATTCCAAGAGAGCAGCTACCATCTAGAGACTGGCTGGGGATTATGAGAGATGTAATCCTGCTCTTTTCAAGGACTCCAGGCTGATGAAAGCTGACCAAGAGTGGGGATGCACGAACAATTTGGAGCCGAGAAGAAGACAAGCAAAAGCAGGGTGACACTTTTTAAATCAGATTTGAAGCTCAATGCCATCCATAAAATAAATGAAACGCATGCTTATAATCCATATATTTCTTTCCTTCACATTAAAAGACACATTTGGCAGCCACCTTTGGAAGCCAGTGACAGCCCAACTCCCCTGTTACCTGTCCCAGGTGCTCAGAGAAATGTCTTGAGAAAAGGAAACCACAAGATCATTCAAAAGATTAGATGTTTTGTACCAAGCTAAACCCATTTCCTTTCCTAGAACGCTTTTGTCTGAGTCAGACTATATGGACCGTTCAACCGTTGCTCAGTCAGGCATCAGCTATCCAAACATTTCTCAGAAGTTTTCCTTCCCTGCCCACCAGGCCTCTACCTTATTCTTGGGGTGCCTGAGAATTCCTTCATTTGTTTTGATAGTTCACTGGTGTCTGCAGGGGAAAAGCAAGGAGGCTGTCAGGCTGGCAAAAGGAGCCCCACAGCATCAGAACATAAGCCTGCCCCTTTTCTATGCGCAGCGCATCGTATACTTGCCTCAAAGGGGCGGCACTTGCTGCCCTACACCACAATGCTGCATCTGTCATTGTGGCAAAAAGAGCAAGTTCCTGCAGATGACCCTTTGGCATTCTTTTTGACAGTTCTGTGGCCCCTGGCACTTATGGTGGGGTCCTTTTCCACTCACATTTTGCCATCATTCTGAAGTTTTTCTCCTTCCCAATCTGAAAAAGTCCATAAAAGGTGTTCCTTCTTATTTATATTTTATTTATTTATTATTAAATTTGTATGCCGCCCATCTCCCCCAACGGGTGACTCTGGGTGGCTCTTGGCAGCTTCCCTTCAGTCCCTAGAAGCCAGCAAGAATGGTCCAAGGGCAAACTGGAAATTCATGCTGCCATCTTGGTCACCTCCTGACTGAGTGGCTGAATTCACACAATACATTAAACCAAGCTAAAATGGAACGGGGTAATTTATGGTTAGGAGTCTGGGGGAACCCAGCCCTTGTCTTAGGTTCTGTAAAATAAATATATTTTTATCATGTAAATAATATAAAGTATATTGTAATAATAGTAACATGAAAAAATAATAATATAAAATAAGGAATACGATCTAATGCTGGGAAAGGTGGAAGGAAAGAGGACAACCAACAGCAAGGTGGATGGACTCAGTTACAGTGGCCATGGGGTCACCACTAAATGACCTGAAGGGACAGACTGTCATGGAGAAAATCTATCTCTGTGGTCATGAAGAATCAACACTGACTTGACAGCCCGTAATCAATCAATCAATCAATCAGTCAATCAAATGATACAGCTTATTTGTCTGAGCTTTGCATGTAATGTGAACACAGCCACTGATTCTTATAAACCTTGGTTTAAGGCATTGGGTGAACCCCGTCAACAAGTTAAGAACTTCACACTATACCTGTGACAAATTCTCCCCAATTCTCTTCTTTGAAAGAAATTCCAAACGCAGATGCTCCTTCAGCAAACTGAATAAGAACTGAAGGGAGGGGGAGTGATTTCTCAGCCCACCCTGAGGGCTCCCCCGAACATTTACTCTTTCCCAGATCCACAAAGGTGGTGCTGCAGTCCTCCTGCAACATCTCTTCCACCTGGCATGTACCCCAATCTAGAGATCACCCTCAGGGCGTCAATCAGAACAAAGCTATGGCCTTTTCATTCTCATGCAACCGAGGAAATTTGTAAATTGATGCAACCTTGTCATGGTAGACTTCCCCAACCAGTGCCTGCTAGAAGAGTTGAATCAACTTCCTTTAATGACCACAATGACTGGCAGTGATGGGAGTTGGCAGCCAAGACATCTGAAGGGCACCAAGTTGAAGAACCACTGATTTAAAGATGGAAAGGCTTTGATGAACTTGCCAATAAATGAGGCTGGGAAATTCCGCTTTCAGTTTCCTAGATTCTGTTTATTCCAGTCAAGACTTTTCCAAAACTGGTGAACACCTCGCTTCTTTGATCTTGCTCAGGGGCCTGACCTGCAGCAGGCGTGTGTCGGTAACAGCAGACTGATCCCCGCTGTGCAAGGCTTCCCGAAGGCTCTTAAGACCAAGCTGTTCAGAAAACGTTGCGATTTTATTCGAGATTGTTGTGATGAATACAATTGACATACAGTCGTCAGTTGATTAATTTTGTGTAGTTGTTTGTAATCATGATGAACGTGGATGGTTACTATTATATTGTTATCGCTTTCTACTGTTATGGTACCACGGAAGTTTTATTCATGTCATTCCTGTGGATGCTTTATATGTATTAACTGTAGATTGGTCACTGCCACGGTATTTTAATTATTATCACTGGGGTTGTCGTAATTCTGGATCTCACTATAAACTGCCATGAATGGATATGATTTGGCAGCATATAAACGAGAGAGACTTTTTAAAAACTCAGAGAAGAGAGAAAGGCAGGCTGGGAGCAGAAAGATATTATTTTATTTATGCCTCTGAGTCAGTGTTGACTCCTGGTGACTGCCTGGACACGGCCCTGCAGTATTCTTGGCCAGGGTTTTTCAGAAGTGGTCTTCCACTGAGTTCATCCTAGGGCTCAGAGCGAGGGACTGGCCCAAGGTCACCCAGCGGCTTTATGCCCAAGACAGGACTAGAATTCACATCTTCTGGTTTCTAGCCCGGTGCCTTCTCCACTACACCAAACTGGCTCTTTACACGGGAGTACACTAATTTCCATGTGAGCCAACTGTGTTCCTTTGTGGCAACACATCCTTCAAAAAGATCCATCAATCCCCAAACGCCTCCATGGATGGTTCTGTCAGAAGGGTGGGGCAATGAAAGCAGCAGTAGGAAAACACAGCAATGGAAGGGGATGAAGGACCTTTGGGGGGAGATGGGGACAATTTTTGGTGTCTCACACATTCCAAAGTTTGATGTAGTATTTGGAATGATCATCAAGATTTTTTTGGTGCGCTGAAGGGCACTGGGAACTTTGAAAATGTGCTGTGGGGGCTTTCAAATGGGGGGGGTTATAAAAAAAATCAAGATGGTGCAAAACTGCAGCCACTTGTTACATGCATTGCACATGCAATGCATACAAAACAGGAGAAAGGCTTTGATTGCACAGTTGCAGTCTCCACCTTGACTTTTTTGGCATTCCCCCCCCCCAATTCTGGGAGTTGTCCACACATCTTAAAAGTTGCTGAGGTTGAAAAACACTGCTATAGACTAATCTTCCTTAAACTGGGAGGCCTCCAGCTTTGTTGGCAGCAACTTCCAGAACTCTCTGCAATGTCCATGCTGGTTAGGATAGGCCAGTATAGGATGCATTGACAATTATGGGGGGGGGGACTTCAAAGCAATGCTCTGCCCCCACCAGATCTCTCTCAGGCTTTAAAATCCACGTCCCACATCCATAAAATTCTGGAAATGAAAAGCAGCAACTGCACAATGAAAGACTTCTCTTTCTGAATTTTCCCACCCCTGATGTGCAGAGCAAGGGACAATACAGGATTTTTTTCTACTAAGATCCTTTTCCTGCTTTCAAAATGTATTTATGATTGCCTCCCCAACCCCCCAAAAAGCCACACTTTGTTTTCTGAAGTACAACCTTATTCCTACAGACCAAGTTATAATATTTTTTTTTAAATCCCTGTTCCCTTTGATCTATCTAGTCTAGGGTTCTTCAAAGTGGTCAATATTGACCCCCAAGGGTCGAATGACTATCCAAGGGGTTGTTGTTGTTATTCATAGTGCTATTAGTTAAAGTAGTATGTATTACGTTATTTTCCTATAATAAATGTTTGGGGGCTGCTGTACAATCTGAAACTTCACGAAGGGGTCAATGAGCTGAAGAGTTTGGGGTGCCCTGATCTAATCAATGGATGGTTCACACAAGCCTTATCCCCAAACTCAGGTTAGCAAAGCAAATGTCTGCATTTGTACAATATGCAGCACCCAAGGAAATAAATCCCGCGGTGGCTTAACACAATGGCCTGGTTCACACAGCAGGAAAAGACAACAGCTGGATTCCCTCCATGGGCAGTCCCACTTTAATCCCCCCTTGCAAGATGGCTGAACTCCACCATCTGAATGGAGCTTGAGCCCCCCTCCAAGCAGATCCTCCCAAAGTACAGCTGCGTCAAGCAGCAACATTTCACTTGCATGAAACTATTTTTACAATTGAAGGTTCCCAGCTGCAACTTCAAACAGAAGAAATGTAGTAAGAGCGAAGAGGCCCACATGTCCATCATACTTTTATCTCAATCATCTTCTGTTTCAGCTACAGGTTGGCCAAAAACGCCCATCAGAACTTTACAGTCCAGCATGAATCCTCAGTCTCAGGAAATGATCAACCCTAAAGGAAAGCCACAGTACAAGGCGCAGGACTGCATACCAGACCTCATGCTCCATAGTAAGCATTCCACCTTCCAAATTAATTCTGCTGCAGAAGAACCATGGAGGAGAATCTCCTCCTTTCTCCATCCGCTTAAGCTGGCCATCAGTCTTCCCTCCACAAAGCAGCATCCAAGATGAACCTTGGAAGGCCCCTGCCTCCTTTGGGGTCAGGAGCTGTTGGGTCCCTCAGTGGAAAAATGACTTGAGGACAGCCTTCTCTCAGAAGCTCCTATCGGACTGGGGTTACAGGGGTCAAGAGCTCCTGCCACCAGACAGCTGTTCTCTTTCGGACAGCTGGGAAGGGGACAACTGGGTCTTAAGCACAGCTTCTGAAGCAGATGTACCGTAATCTGAAGGCAAACCTGCTAGCCAGGAATGACTCAGCCTCTGGTGAACTGTCTGGCTCAGGAGAGAAGGCAACAGATAAGCTAAGTATGGACACAGGAATGCTTGGGGTAGGAGAGGGGTGCCTGCTCCCTATGCTATCTTCTTTGCAAAATATCTTCTTCTCTACCGCTTCCCGTTCCTTGGCAGTTGTTGACAGCGATGCTGCTTTTTGGAGTTTGTCCCTCCCTTCAGATCGTTCGGTTACAATCTGGACCGCCACCAAATATGTAACATTTGGAGTCACAGCCTGTCTTGTGCAAGAGCCCAGCGCAGCCAGTCCATGCAAATGTTGAAGAATGAAAAGTATATATTATGAGTGGCAGGGGACAGACGGTGCTGGTTGACTATGTGTCAGTTTGAAGGCGGTGATCCATTCTGTATTGGCTTGGCTGCAAATCCAAGTAAACTCAAAGAGACAGGGGAAATTGCGAAGCTGCACCGTGAAGATGTGCTCGTGTTTTGCAAGCGTCAAGTCATCTTTTGCACGACTATGACATCATACGTTTTCATGGTTTCATATGGCATCACCTGGAAGTAATTTTACCAATAAGGAACAGCCAAAATAATAATAACAATAACAATAATAAAACTGCATGACAAAACAGCAACAATGGTGCATTGGAATATCTGCAAGAAATACCGTTTGCCTGCAAGCAAGAACTGGCGGGACCACAAAACAGACAAAGAAATAGAAAATGAAGATGCTAAAGTGCTTTGATACTTTAGAATTCAAACAGACAAGCAGCTGCCACACAACACCCCAGACTTAACAATTGTTGATAAGAAAGACAAAAAAGTCTGGATAGTGGACATTGCAATATCTGGAGGCAGGAGAAGAGAAGAGAAAGAATTGGAGAAAAATCGCAAAATACAAAGACTTGCAAATAGAAGTAGAAAAAGAAGGCCAAGATAGTACCAATAGTTATAGGTGTGTCGGGTACAATCCCAAAACATCTGGAGCACCACTTGAAGACCACTGGCATTGACAAAATCATCATTAGTCAATTGCCAAAGGCAGCTTTACTTGGAACAGCTTCCATCCTGTGACGGTACCTCTAACACCATCAGACAACAACATCTGCCTATCCCAGGTCCTTGCAAAGGACTCGATAGGTGGATAAAAATGGCAAATCCAGTCTAAACATCTGGCTGACTGTGCGACCCACAATAATAATTTATTCAATTTATATGCCGCCCAACTCCCAGTGACTCCCAAATTTACAAATTGTTAAAAACATTTAGGGCAAGAACGCATCACTGTTTTCTGGTAAGGAGCCACAGCATTGGAACTCGACGCATGCCTCATTGAAAGCCTACAGGGAGAATATTTGTAGCTCAGGGCTGAACTGTGGAGTCCTTGGTGCTCGCTGAGCTTGGTGGTTTCCCTGCAGATGCTTCATGACCCAACTGGGAACAACATCGACAACAGCACATTGATGGAATTCCCTAGTTGGGCAATGAAACATCTGCAGGGAAACCACCAAGCTCAGAGAGCACCAAGGACTCCCTTGGAGGTTTCCAGAAAAGTAGGTCATTTGCTTGGATCAAGCCTTGCTGAATCTACTGCTCACTCCTTTGCACAGAAGCCCGTCTGTCCCATTGGGTTCAAGGGAGCTGAAATCCACACATCTTAAAGTTCCCACGGTTGAGAAACACGGGTATAGCCAGTCAAGTCAAATGACACAACTTGATTTCCAGAATTAAAAAAAAAAAAAATCAAGCAGGGTGGCAAAGAAAATATATATTTTAAATGATCCTTTAATTATTCCTTGCTGGCAAAAAAAAAAAGGCCATCACAGTAGACTACAGTCATTCTGTTTTTGGCTAGTAACAGCAAGACAACAAACAAAAAACCAACCCAGCTGAATGGCCTGGACTGTTTTTTTAATGGCAAGCGAGGAAAAAGACGTGCGTGCATTTGAGCAGTGGAGTCCCTGCGCAAGTCCCACCCGGCCATCATGACGCAGGACGTAAAGCAGCGGTGTGCGCAGTGCATTACTTGCCTTGTGCATTACTCTGAAGTGGGACTTGCCTTAAATTGCCCCACTTTGCCCGGGCGCTTCCCCAGGAGGCTTCTACACATGCTGTTCCCCACCGCTGCTCCAAAAGCTGAACAGCAGGGGTATTCCTTATATAGCCCATGGCTGGATTTAGACATGTTTAACCACGGACAGCCAAGAAAACAAAGCAATGGATTGTCAAACCAACCAACCCAGAGTTCTCACACGAGGCACAAAATGACCAGGCTCGGGTTATCCTACTTTGGACACATGATGCGAAGACCCAGCTCTCTTGGGAAGTCCATAAGGCTGGGAAAGGGAAGAAGAGTCTGACCAGGAGCAAGGCAGAGGAGCTCAGTTACAATGGTGATTGATAGAGTGGATTGATTCAGTAACCCCATTAAGCGCGATGTGCAAGCTAGTGACAGAATCAGGCTCAGCCTTCCCAACTGGGCTCGCAGACTTGTGCATTACTCCAAGCCGGCTCTCTCTCCACCAAGGCCAAGGCCAGCTCAATCACAGCCATCCAAGTGGTCCTGCACAGTGACCAAGAGGATACCTATCTTGTAACAGGGCAGTTCCTGGATCTGCTACAATGAAGGGATGCTAAATGGATCCAGATTTCAGAAAAGGAAAACGCAGAGTTCTTTTTGTGGTGATCTCCCTTTTATTGCCTTCGTCAAGCACTTCAGCATTAAACTTCTGGTGGAAAGAGCTCAGCGTGCTTTCTACATGCTGGTTCAACGAAGCATGAAATCTGGCCACTTTGAAGCAGGAAGCAACAAGATTCCACAGCCTTCGTTCAGATGCTCTTTCCAGCGCAAAGAACAAGGGTTGCCCCAAAGAGAATCCCAGCAGGTGCCACTTCCCCTGCCTCGACATGCCACCCTGCAGAAAATCGCCTCCCTTGCTGAAGTCTGACCCAACTTGCTCTCTGGCATCTCTGCCCCCCCCCCCCGCCGCTTTTGGCCTGAGCTTCTCTCTTGGTCACGAGAGCGACAGAAAGTGCGGAAACAGCAGACACAAGGACGCCACTGTGTTTAACTTCCCCGCGGGAGAGTTCTCTCCGTACCTCCGGCAGGCACATAAAACACCCAGGCACTGCTCTGCTTCCTCAGCTAGCGAAAGATCTCCATGCCAAGCACCCTCTCATCTGTCACAGATATTTGCTAAGGACAACTGGACAAGGAGTACTCTGTTGCAAGTCTAAGCTCACAAGGAGGCTAAAAAGCGAAGGCTCCTCCTCGCTCTGAAAGCACCAGTTCCTAATGCACATTAACGCAAGCAAGGATTTCCTAAGCAGGAGCTGAATTAATTCTTTGCAGCAAGAGCAACAAGGAACTGGGTGGCCCCATCACAGCTGATGGTTCTCCAGAGTCTACAAAAGACTTTTGGTATATACATACAAAAGGCATCTTTTCTCACTCTAATTTCTTCCCTTATCTTAAGGGCTTACAAATTTACTCCTAGATAAGCATGCGGGAATACATGAATGGCCTTGTGACCAGCCCTTTGAGAATCCAATTCTTAGTTTTTACGATGCCAGTCTTTGTCATTTGAGCGCAGGTTATTTCGATGATAAAAGCAGAATCTGGCACTACACAGAAGTACAGCTGTTTTGCCTATGCTGGTTCCATCACAGCTTTCCCCAAACTAGTTCCCCCACCCCCCAAGCCCCCACCCCCTAGCTTCCCCCCATTGAAAGACAACTGCCATCCTTCCCAGCCATCAGCCCTGGGTTGGGAAAGGCAGAGATTTCAGTCTGAAGCATCTGCTCTCATCTACCCTGACCCAGCCCCACCCAGCGCTTCAACAGCAGCAGCACGGGGGTTTCATTTGCCTCTGAATCGAAATGGAAGACAGGCTTCAGTTCTACATGCCAAAAGCTGACTTTCCAAAGTGTTCCAGCTACCTGCTTAAGGAACCTCTTCCCCTGTTTCTGTGAGTCATAAGGAGCCGAGAGAAAGGAAGGAAGGGAAGGTCAGAACACAGAGATCCAGCCAGAGCCTTCTGTGCAAGGAAATAATTCTCCCAGCCTGGAACCAAAGGCATGATGCAAGCCACATTAGGTGCCAAGCAAAAGCTTGGGTGGGGGCAGACAAGGAGCAAAGCCAAAGGCGTCGAGAGTGTAGGCAAAAGGGGCTGAAGCATTTTTGAAGTGCAGAGAAAGGAGGTAACATTCAGAAGTGACTCCTCCCAATTCACCTGGGGGGGAGGAGGAGGAGGAGGTGCAGCACAATCAGACTTTATTATAGCCCTTCTCAGTAAAAATAGTTTTAGCCTTCCTGTTGATTTCATGGCCTAGTCTACCTAGCGGGGCTGACATCAGTCTTGCAAGTCTAACTATGCTGTACCTCCTCCTCCTCCTCCTCCTCCTTGTAGTTCAGTGAATTAGGGAGGTGTCTGTCTGAGCAGCTTCTGAATATTATTCGTCTGTTGTGGACTTAAAATATGCTTTACTGCTCATCGCCCTGGCAACGGAGCTTTCATACCTCTACTGAGGCGTCTTCCTTACCCTCCGCAAACGGACCCAGTCGGAAGCCTTTTCTGAGTTAGCGGGACGCTCTATTCCCATCTCTCCCAGACCGCCTCGTCGATGCGGAGCGACTGCAGCTCCCACAATTGCCCCCAGCACTGGGTGGCCGCGAATTTGAGGAGCTGGAGTCCCACGGGGGGGGGGGGGGGTTAAATAGGGGAAGAAAGCTGCTTTAATTTGCCCAGTGTGGGTTTCTTGCCAACACGCCCCTTCCCCTTTAGACACAGACACGCAACTCTTTGGGAATTGCAATGTCTTTTCAACGTAAGCAACCTTCCTGCCTTCCTTCCTAGGCATTCTCACCAGGCTGCAGTGAATTAATTCTTTGTCTGGGGCTGACTAATCCCCCCGCTGCTGCCTACCTCCGCCTGGAGACAAAGCATCACTTTCAGTTACCAAGGCCAACAAGCCGATCCCATTCAGAGAGCAGCAGCGACTGAGGAAATCTTTTCACCTTTCCCTTTTTTCTTGTTTCGCCCTCCCCTTCCCTGCCCCCATCTCCTCTCTCCTCACTATTAGCCCCCTCCTTCAGGGCCACCTCTGGCATTTTTTTCCCCTTCCTTTTCCTTTGCCTTAAAACTCAAACGGTGGCAAGCCACTTGCTTTATGTGGGGGGAAAACCCACATGGGGCACAACGCTCCTGAACATTAAATGGGAAGGGAGGGATCAGTGGCAATGAGACAACGCAGGCATGTTGTTGGAAACACGAAGCCCTAGCAAGCAACCTGCTCGGGCGTATCGCTCAGCGCTTCTGAAAGTCCTGAAACGTGCAACAGGCTGAATCAACGCCACTCCAGCTCACAGATGTGGCGAGCCAGCTTCCAAGGCTAGCAGAGGCAGAAGTAAAGCACACTTTCCTTCCAGAAGAGGGGCAGTAAAATTCCAACAAGGGATTGAAAGTGCAGAGGAAAAGCACAAAACAGAACTCTGAGCCCAAATAAGGAGACAAGCTGGCGCCCTTTTCATCTGAGAAAGAGCAGGATGATTTCTCTTTAAAATAAAATTGGATCATCTTTATTTCCTTGGCAAGGCTTCAGGAGAGAGAGGTAACCAGTCTCTGCCCTCTGTGTCCCGGGATTCCCTGGAAGAAGGAGCCATCGCAGAAGGAAAGCCGTGTTAGTCAACAGGGGTGAAAAATAAGGAATCTGGTAGCACCTTTTCCAACGAACAAATTTTAATGAAATTTGTTCATCAGAAAAGGTGCTACTAGATTGCTGATTTTTTGGAAGGAGACTCTTCCTAAAGCAAAGTCCACTTGCTAAACCGGAAGTCCAGGAGCTTTTTTTACGGTGCTGCGTGGGAGCAGGAATGATCTCATGTCTCGGTTTCCACCAGGCAAAGCAGCTGGCACTCTTGACCTGTGTCAGCTGTTCAAACCAGGCAAGGATCTCCAATCAGCAACACACGCTGTGGATGGCCCCGAAACAGGAAGCATATAGCTACTGTGGGTAAGGCTAGCCTATTGCCCTTCCTGCTCACCTTTCTAGTTAAAAACTAGGCTGGGCTAAGGCATGCCAATGCGGGACAGAAAAACTCACTCACTCACTCCCGTCCATCTCTTCTGCAGGAAGAGCTGGAGTAGAGAGATCCCTCAAAAGGCAACATCAAGGATGCTTCTAGGAGCGGTTTTGCAGGTCTACAAGCTCCCATGTTCCATCTAAGGCTGAAATTTAGGGCAGATATGGCTTAAACATCAAACATATTAAACGCACACACTTCTGAATGTTTCATGATCTTGCTTGGTAGGGTTTGGTGGCCTAGAGCCTCTTTCTTCTGTAGAATCTTCTGACCACAGTGGGTGGAAAATCTGGCGTCCCACGGTTTCAAGACAGGAAACACACAGAAACAGTAGCATAAGCCCTTAAGTTAAACTTAGCATGGTTTAAAAGGGAGTGGGGGGTAGGAATGAAAACTTCCAACATACCATAAAAATGTTCCCAAATTTCAACATCACCCCTGGACTCCGCCCAACATTACTCTGTCCACTGCAGCCTCAGCCCTCCCAAACTGTTAACAGCAGCCTCTGTCTACTCCAACACTGACCATTCCTGTCTGCCCATCATTTGTAAACCTTCCACTGACCTAATAATACAGATGAATCAACTTAAGATGGATGTTGGACTTTCTTTTCTGCTGCAGTCCAACTTTTTTTGTTTTCCCCAAAGCTACCAACTGCTCCTGGCTAGGGCAGCTCTCTGCTCTTTCCAGGTTCAGAAGTATTCTACTTTTCGGCACCAGCTTCCAGGGCTTTGGTCACACTTGGATGCCACCTTCACTTTTTTTGGCGCGCACACACACACACACACACACACACACCCCAGCCATTGGAAAACAACTGCACAAGAAGTCATCATCCCAAAGACACTGGGATTAGACAAAAATTTCTCCAAGAGGGTGAACAAGAAATTCTCCTGCAGTTTCACATGGACAACAGGACTCCCCCATACCTGTCACAGTAACACCATGACTGAAAAAGCCCCTCCAGGAGGAACCCCCTCCTGCCCTCTTTGCGGGGGCTGAACAGAAGAGTGGGAAGCCAAGGAGGCTGCAGAGAGGGGAAGACTACCACTCCCTCACCTTATTCCTAATTCAGCGCAACACTTCGGCCATGGGAAGCACTCTGAAAGCCCCTTCTCCTTCGAAGAAGTTGCTAAAGCAAACAGTTCTTTATCTAAATGAATTAGAACTGGTAGGGGAAAAAAGCAGAACTTCTCAGCTCGGCCAGCTTGCTCAACCAATAGAGATCACGCACTCCTGACTATTCAGAGTCTTTTAAACTCTGGTGTGTGTGTTTTGAATGAAAAAGTGGCTGAGCTCAAGTCACACACACTGTGGGCTGCTTAGCCCCTTCCTCCCCAGAACAAAGGACGTGCAATGGCTTTGGGCAGTTCACTTTCTTGAGTTCTGTGCAAACCAGCTGTTTCTCACCTTTGCCCTTCCTGGGTTCCTGCCGGGCCATGAGCACACTCCTTGGCAAGCAGCCCTGATCAGGGGCAGAACCGGAGTTTTGGGGTCACTCCCTTGAAGGCCACTTCAGGATAACATGGGAGGCAGAATATAAAGATTGCTAAATCCAGACTGAGGACCTTTGCTGAGAACCCAGAGAGGGGACTCAGAGGGAAGGTCATTTATCAAAAGAGCCCCAAATCTCTTACTGTCATCCGATTTCTACTGCTGACATCCCAGATCAGCTTCTCTCTTACTAGGCTGACCTCCTCCAACCCAAAGACCTCCAGCTGGGATTATCACAGTCTTGGGCCAAAAATTCTCAGAGCTGCAAACCCAGCCAAACTGACCTTTTAGAACATCCTGCCTAAAATTGCAGTTGAGGTTCTAGAGCTGTTTCATTAGCATAAGATTCTGGGTTCTAGCCAGCCGCACCCTGATCTAGGTTTCTCCATTCCCTTGCACAAACATACGTCTGTAACCACTGAACACACTCAGTTTTCACTCACCTCCTCAGTGGTCCCTCACCCAGTTTATTTTCCCCTATGTCTGCTGATTCACAATGACTCTGGGCGACTCAAAGATTTGCATGCAAGAGGTGAGTTGGCTGGAAGGTCTGGGCAAAGTTTGTCATAACTGTGGACCGTATTTCACATGCAACATAATCTCAATGAACCTTCAGGGGTCTGCTGCCCACAGTTCCATAAAATAGCTTTTCACAAACATCTAGATCGGAGAGTGGAGGAATTTAGTTTGATTGTCATTGGTCCCAATGATAGGAAGGACAGGAGAAAGCTGCAAAAACACATTTTTGCCCCAGATGTTTCTCCTAACAAGTATCACCTTCTGTTATGAAGCTTCACTAGGATAATAAATGGAGAACTGGGATGGGGGGTAGAGTAAATTCCCCCTTTACCCCCCTATACTATCATTTAATTACTTCCCCACTCCCCTTACAAAATTGGCAGTAACTAATTCTCAGTCAGGGTCTGATATCACCACATCTAATTTGGATTTTAATATTTTCTTCTGTAGTAGCATGCATGTGTGCGAGACCATGAAAGCTAAACGTCCCAAATCCATGTTATAAATATCTGAAATCTTCTAGATGCTCAAAGGAATGCAGGTGGTGACCTAAAGGGGACTGTCAATCTAAAACTAGTGTATGTCTGCAAAATGGGGAGGTAAGTATGAATTTCTGGACCTTTAAACAAATTCATTTAAGACTGTCTGGTGTCACAAGCCATAAATGCCAATGTTGAGCCAAGCTGGTACATACAACCTGCATTTCATGCTGTGGATGAGCACATTAGAGAACTGGATCAAATAGTTTTTCTCAAGATGCACCAAGGGCAGCCTTTGGATCTCCCAGATTCCCCAAGCAGTGTGGAACTGTGGGAACTGTGCTTCCAGAACATCTGGAGGAGATCAGATGAGGAACATCCCCCACGGGTATCTCAGACCTTCACCATCTTCTTCCAGAGCGACATAAAGGACCAAAGGCTGGTTAGGCTACTCCTGAAGACAGCAAGACTTGGCAGAAGACCCCCACCAGACCTCAGCTGCAAACTGTCCATTTATGAGTCAAGTGGGAATTCTAGTCCTTGCCAATGTTTATGGATTTTTCAAATGTGGGCGGCGGAAATTGTGAAGGGGGGGATCCTCCCAGTGTTGCAAAACCCCAGGAGCAGGTTTTCACGCCCGAACAAACCAAGAGCTTTTCTGAACAACAACAGAAAACCAGTACAAAGACTGGGTCTCCAAGCATCCCTGTTCAGACAGCGAGCTGTTCCTTTTTCCTTTTCCGACCAGCCCCAGCGCGAAGGTGGGGTTCAGTCTGCCTAGCTTTCGCTCGCCGCTTCTCCCGCCTTCACCGGTTGAACGGGCAGCCCGAGCGGGCAAGCGAGGACGGCGAGGTCAGCAGCACCAGGCAACGCCAGGCAGGGGCCAAACCCGAGGCGGCGGCCGGCGGCGGCTGCTCAGCCTCCCGCGGCAGGTGCCTGCAAGAGCGCTCCGCGCCCGCGCCCACGCCCTTCGCCAGGCTGGGGCGACCGCGGGGGCTTGGAGCCCGGCGCCCCGAAGCGAGGCGGAAGGGGGGCGGGCGGCGGGCGGCGGGGAGAGAATCCCGGGTCTTGCGAACCGGCCTCTGCGCGAGCGGCGCCAGAGGGGGAAGCGGCGCCGGGTCCTTAGCGCCCCGCCGGGCTCTGCCGCCGTCCCGCAGGACCCCCTGCCACGCCCTCGGCTCTGGAGCCACCCCCACTCCGGCGGGACGGGAGCATCTGGAGCGGCGGGAGGCGCCCCTTACCTGTCGCCGGAGAAGCTCCCCGCGCTGCGGGACGAGTGCGCGTCGCCTCCGCCCCACTGGCGCTCGGCTCCGCTCGGGCGGCGGCGCTCCTCGCGCTTCTCGCCCGCCCGGCTGGGCAAGGCAAGGCGGGGGCGGGGGCGGAGTCGGGGGCGGGCCGTGGCTTCAAACCCCCCTTTCGTTTGGTTTTTTCCCTGCTCCGGGCGGGGGCTTCTGCCCGCTGGTGATTGGGCGCACTGACTGCGGCAGCCGAGGAGGGCGCTGGGCTCCCGAGCGTGTGCAGAGCGCCAGGGACGGGCTGCGTTAAGGTGCGGCGGCTCCGGACGGCCGCGGGTCCTTTCCCTGCCCGGGAGGAGCCGCGGTGCGAACTCCGCAGCCCCTCGGAGAGATTTCAGGGGAGCCGGACAGAGCGCGGGGGGACAACCTTCTACCCAAGGCAAGGTGGGCGATCGCGTGGCCCTTCTGGTCGCGTGCAGAGCGCCCTTCTCTCGGAGGACCGAAGGAGCCACGTTAGGAAGGGCGGTCTACCGAAACCCAAATGTCTTGACTCGAGCGTTGCCAGCGGCATTTTCTCCCTCGGCTCAGCACCCTTCCCACCTGCGCCTGCCTGGCTCCTCCAGTCCCCAGAACGGGTGGGGCCCAGTCGGCTGCCTCCAGCCGCGCCCCACAGGGCCAAATCGCCCGCCCTACAGGAAAGACAAAGGAAGAAGCAGAAAAGTTGCTGTGCCGCCAGTCAGTCCACCCTCCCCAGATGCGTCCTCCAGATGTGCTGTGGGCTGCAGCCCTCCTCACCCCGCACCCCGCCAACACATCTGGAAGGCACACCCACCATCGGGAAAGGCTGGAAGAAGAAATCCAAATCAGATGGGTGTGTGTCTCCCCATCATGTATGCAGAGGAAAGCTGTGCGAATCAGGGGAGTGAAAATAAAACACAAGGCGGTTAATTATCAACCCATGCCCTGTTGGTTATTCCAGCCAGCCTCTGCCAGTTTTAGGTAACTCTCGCTGTTTTGTCCGCTCATTCGGTGTTTTGCTGACACGCCAATGTATTTGGCTGAGCTGCATCCGGGTTGCCAATTGCCCTTCGCTCCGATCTCTTTTGTGCCCTGTGGATACGGTGACCATATTTTCTTGGAAAACATAAAAGACAACCCTGAAAAAGTGGCAAACCTGAAAGAGGTTCATAAGGACCAAAAAAATTAATTGTTTATGTCTATAGCTTTGCTTTGCAAAGGAAAATGCAAGAGCAAAAACAAGAAAAAAATTACATAACGCATATTCTAATTTAAAAAATCTAAATCATCCGTCCGTATAAATGCATTTTAAAAAGACAATTCAATTTCCATATTTTTCACATGAATGTGAAAAACTGCATTAAGTGGTAACATTTGTATGGTAGACGTTAAATGACCAAAATAAAGGACAAAAGTGAGTTTTTGAAAAATAAGTACATCTAAAGGACAGCTTTCTGAAATAAAGGACCATCCTTTATAATAAAAGAAGGTATGGTCACTGCACCTATGACAAAGCACCAGGGGGGCCTGTGACGGTCTGCCATCGAGATGCCACAAGGGTGCCCCTGTTTTCCCTGTATGGACCAGCATTTGAAAGTGGCCGTGACATCACGCCAGGAAGGAGGCTTGTTTAGCAGGTCCGGAGCAGGCTCCGAGACACAGCAGAGACACAGCACGACATAGTCTAGCTCCCTCCTCTGACAGAAGCAGGGCTGCCGAGGCACCTCCCCAACAGGATAACCTCTGGGAGCTTTAATGCCACAGTCCCCAGAACCTGCCCCAAGGCAGACACTGACTTCTGCCAAATGATTGTGCCAACCCTGCATAGCGTTTTCCAGATTTTCACCAGCCGACTGCTAAACACAGTTTGAAAAATGCACAAGATGGAAGGAGAATGGGAGGAAGGGAGAACAAAGGAGCTTGTGACTCAGTTACAGCACAAGAATCTTTTAGGGCCCTTCCAGATTAAGCCAAATTATAACTGGGGGCTGGGATCAAGCGATGAAAACCAAACAAAGGATTAAGAAGGGAAAAAAGAATCACAGGAGGGGGCAATTTGCAAATAAACCCCTGAACCCATTTTTTGGCAGACCTCTTTCAAGCTGCACAGTTGATATCAAGCTGCATTTGCTAACATTGGTTTCCTGCCATTTTTACATGAAAAACACATGAAAACTAGAGTGGATGTAAAAGAAGCTTATTATTGTAACATTGTAAGTGCACACTGTAAAAATTCCCCAAGCTCAGAAAACACAAAAATGGAAAATCCCAGTTGGCCTCCGTTCTCCACCCATCGCGGCCCTGGATGTATCAAAATGTGGTGGCCTTTGGCAGAGTGGCTTCACACCTGGCGTACAGCTGCTTGCATTGCTGCAGTGACATCTGGGCTGGATCTGTTTACGAGCTTCCTCAGCTCACCTGAAATCCCCATCTTTTCAGAAACCACCCAGCCTCTGCTCCTAACCGTTTTTGTAGGCTTACAGTGAGATTCCCCTTGCACGGCATCGCAGGTAACCCTCCAGTGCTGAGACATTACATGATTGTTCAGCCCCCAAAAACAGAATAGCAAGTGATGTCATCTTCATTTAATAAATCTACCATGTTTTCCCCTGCTTTGTACCTGATTTTTTTAAAAAATGCAGATATCCCAGAGACTCTGAAATATTTTAGTGTGCCCTCCAGCGACTTCTAAAAATTACTAGCAAATTTTTATGTGACATAAGAAGGGGGGGAGGGAGAGATTAAATACATGACTGACTAAATACATGAAGAAAACTCATATTAATTATATTAACTCTTAATTCATTCAAATTAAATAAAAGCCAGCGTGGCGTAGTAGTTAAGATGTTGGCCTGGGACTGAGGAAATCCAGGTTCAAGTTCATTCACAGCCCCGGAAACTCAGTTACGGTTGTGGGAATAAAAATGAAGGGTGATTCTCATCTAAGCAGCCTTGAGTTCCTGGATGGAAAACTCAAGAAAGAAAGAAATCGAACAAATGAAATATAATTTAATCCTGGACTACTATCAATTTTTGACCGTCATTCCAGAAAAGTTTTTTTTAACCTTAGACATAAATCTCTTTAACCATGATAAACATTGGTTTCATTAAAACAAAAACAAAAACAGTTTCTAGTTCCTGTAATATCTAATGCAGTAACACATGCTGATTTTATTCTGCCCAGCACCTATCTGCTTCTTCCTTCCACCTCTTCTTGTAAAGAAATCACAATTTGCAACTGAGGCTAAACATAAAGATAATATTTATCTAGGTATGACTGGGAAAATAGCATCACCAAGCCAAAACAAGAGGCTGTAGCAAAGGCAGAAGACAATGTGCTTTCATTCTTCCTCCCTTCGAAAATCCTCCTTCAAATACTTTTCCTGCCCTGCAAGGACATCATTATTTTACTTAATTTCATTCATTCAGTTTAGGCACCACCTGAATCCAAAGTGACTGTGTGCGGTGCACAATTATATGCATATTATGTTTGAAGAATACCGAGTAACAATCCAGTGTTGTTATCTAATCTATTGTGGGATGGATTTTGTTTCTTTAGATAAATGAAGACAGCTAAACAGTCAAAGGATCAAAATACAGAAAATGTCAAAAGGTTTTACCAAATATCCAAAGATACTGCAGACCAGCGTTTGGTAGGGCTGGGATGAAGGCCTTGGAAAGTATCTTCACATGCCTTGATATGATAAAGGATTAGAATTGTTCACATAATTAGAATTGTTCCTGTGACCTTCTAAGCTGGCCTCAGAAGAAGCAGAATAGAAAGAACATTGATGCATTTCAACTTCGGGGCTGGAGAAGACTTCAAGGATACTGTGGACAGCCAGGGAAACAAGTAGATTGATCAACGAACAAATCAAGTGGAAATTCTCACTCAACGCACTACTGTAGCAACTAATGATAGCACTGACCATCATATTTCAAAGAGATCGTGTGGAGCCCAGTTCCCTCAAGAAGTGTAGCATGCTGGGAAAAGCTGGGGGGAAAAGGAGGAGGAGGAGGAGGAGGAGGAAAAGGCCATCAGCAAGATGGTTGGACTTGGTTACAAAAGCAGTGAATGCACCACTGTGTAAGTGAAAATGCAAAGTTGAAGATTGATCATCCTGGAAAGAATTCATCTATCTAGAGTCATTAAATTGATTGAAGTAGAGAGATATATATGATGGCTGATGGCTGGCTGGCTGGCTGGCTGGCTGGCTAGACAGACAGACAGACAGACAGAGAGTAATGGACTGTGAGAATAACTTGAGTAGCAGGAGGAAGAACCGCAACCAAGATAACGGTCGGATAAGAGAAACCTGAGTCCAAAGCAGAAATGTAATTTGAGAAAGTGTCTTAGACTTGACCCTCCCTAGTTCTCTTTAGGATAAAGTCAGGGTAGGAGGAGGCACATTTAGACTTGCAAGATTCTGTTACTGTAAACCTACAGTATAGTAAGAATAGTTTTGGTATTCATAATTTCATAACTGGTCTACCTTGAAGGGCGGATGGATGGATGGATGGATGGATGGATGGATGGATGGATGGATGGATGATATAGAACCCTAAGAGTAAACACCACCATGATTACATTTAATCAATCCATCATCAAAGTCACTAGAAGAAAGGAGGGAGGTAGAAAAGATATTTTAGGCTGCAATTAAATTCATATTTCCCTAAACTATCTCAGTGAATGCAGCTTGACTTCATTCTAAGTAAATATGCCTGCAAGAGAGTTGTAAGCTTCTCAGTTGCTTTGCAATCATGGTCACGCGGATGGCATTTGGCAAATAAAAAACCAGGCACCATCACTGTCCTTTATGCACTCTCACCGTCCCTCGGCAGCAAAGCCAGCTGATTTCAGGCTAACCAAGGGGCAGGATGAACAGCTGTGAATGCCGTTCTGCACTTGGGACCCTGGGACACTTGAAGCTGGCCGTTTCCAATTAGCAGGGACCCTTGCCACGTCACGGCTCCTGGCAGCTTAGTTCTCCCACTTCCCTGATGGAGACAAGGAGCTGTGGCATCTGCTTACCAGCCTTTTGGAAATGGAAAAGGGCAGGGGGGTCTACAGGGGGAGGTCAAAAAAGTCAAGATGGTGGTTGCGAATGTGTGATCACATGTAAAAAAGGAGTGGGGCTCTGGTCACCCAATCCGCAGCCATCGTTTTGACTTTTTTGACCTTCCCCTTGAAAGTAGGGGTATCTCTGCAAACCCCAACTCCACAAAGTCGTCTTTTTTAAAAAATATTTTTTCTTTTTTAAAAAGAGAGCCAGTTTGGTCTAGTAGTTAGGTCTAGTGGTTAAGGCACCAGGCTAGAAAGCAGGAGACTGGGAGGTCCAGGCCCGCCTTAGGCATGAAAGCCGGCTGGGTGACGTTGAGCCCATCCCTCTCTCTCAGCCCAACTCACCTCACAGGGTTGTTGTTATGAGGAAAATAGGAGGAGGAAGGAATATGAAGTATGTTCATCGCCTTGAGTTATTTATTAAAAAAATAATAATAAAGGCGAGATTAAAAAAATCTAAAAAAAATCATGGCTAAAACAAAGTTTGGATTCAGAGAGGAAGGGAGGCTACTGGTTGGCCGCTGACTTCTGTAGCCTTGATGGGTCAGCTGGACAGAAGGTTGGTCAGTGCACAATCAGTTCATTGTGTTGCAAGATTGGCAGATGCATGAATAGTCACAGGGCACAGTGGATCAGTCTTTGAGTGCTGGGATAGGGGCGGGGGGAACACTGGCAGTGTGGACAAACCCTCCAGTGGCATTGGAAAACAATCCCCAAGTGTCTCCACTTTGCTGGATTCAGAAATGCAGAGAGCCACTAATCACTGCCTTGCCCCAGATTGCTCTGGGGCCTTGGGCAAAAAACCAAAATGGAACAAAAAACCCTTATGCGTGCCCCCCCCACCCACACACACACGCAGAAAAGAGAAAGAAGCAGGGAAAAGCAGCTTGTCACCTTGCACTGGAAAGAGAAGTGGGGTTCTAAACGAATTTTATTGATTTCCCCCTGCTTGCCTGGCCTGGGCTACTGAAAGGGGAGCTGCAAAGCCCTCCAGCCAGCATTCCTCTTACAAAAGTCTATCTTTAGATTGGTATATAGTGTTTTTCAACCTCGGCAACTTTAAGATGGGTGGACTTCAACTCCCAGAATTCCCCAGCCAGCATTCTGGGAGTTGAAGTCCACCCATCTTAAAGTTGCCAAGGTTGAAAAACACTGGCATATACAGCCCACCTTCCTTTTCATAAGCCCTCGATTTGGCCAGCCCTGAGGCTTCATCCACACTTACACCAGTTCCCTTTATTTATTAATTAAATGCACCACCTGCCTTCTGGCCCTTCCACATTCCTGATGGCTTACTGCGATTAAACATTCCAGTGCTAAACCCTAAGAATAAAAACAAGGCGATTAAAATCAGGACAAATTTAAAAGCACTGTCCCTAAACTCCAAATGCAATTCAACTACCAAACGCGAGATGAAAGAGATTTTCCTTTGCCATTTTCCTAAACATTTTCAGGGGGGGGGTCAAACAGGCCCTCTTAGGGAGATCATACCATAGCACGGGAGTTACGCAGCTGAAGGCCCTTTCCTATATCTTAGATAAGCAAAATTCTGGCTTCTTCCAAACAGCCTTTCCTGATGATCTGAGTAACAGAGCGTCAAAAAATTCAAGATGGCAGCCATGACCATGTGATCAAAGTCCTACCTCTTTGCCCGCATGATGCATGTCAAAACAGGGTGGGACCTCAGTTCCACAGTCAGGGCTGTCTGGCGATGCATTTGATTCCATACCAATGGAGTTGTGGTTGTAATACATCAGGAGTTGGAGAAGGCTGGACAATCATTTCTGTTCCCATGGGAAACAAAACCAGCTCTGATTGGATTTCCCGAGGCAAAATTTGAGAGGCCGCGCCCATTGATAGAATGGGGTTGCCGATAGACCGCAGCTCTATGCGCTTACTCCCATGCATGCAGATGCAAAAGACTTGAAATGGAACATGAGCATGGCTAATTCGGCTCCCTTTGAACAGATGGCCGTGTGTGAAAACAGAGTGACGAATGCAGCATGACACGGCCTTTCATGTCTGCTCGGCACACAGTTGGATCTTTGTGCCTCTGACCGTGATGCTCAAGACTCACACTCGCGTGCCAATAGATCAAGGGGCCCAAGTGGGCAGAGAAAGACCATCAGTGAAGGCTTGCATCTTTGCTGTGGCTGGCACAAAATTGGGAGATCCCCTTATAATATAGTTTAACTTGAAATAAGGGGGAGATGTCAGCTAAGAATTCTTTTGTGCAGCTCTGAGGCTCTCTCTATGGTTGACCCAGAGATTGTAGCAGATGCCTAGCCCAACCAGCGGAGCTAGAGTCACGTTCTCAGTTGCTTGGTTGGTGTGCATGAACAGCCTTGAGAACATTTCCTAGTCTGGTGTCCTCCATATCTGGAAGGCTGCGAGGGTGTGGTGCATTCTTATAGGCATGAACATCTGAATACACTTGAAATTCTTCATCGTAACACAACCACTTGCAAGCTTCAGCCCATGTAGAAGTTTCCAACTAAACATTCTCAATACATTTAAAAATAGAACACATTAAAATCAGATTTAAAACTAGTCACAGGAGCATGAGCAGATACATGCACACACACAAACTTACTTAGGAAAATGACAATATACCAAAAGTTGGGTAAAATAAAAACATTTCAGCAGCCTTCCAAAGGTCAACCACAGACACAACTCTTGAAAAGAAATTCTGGCCCATTATTTTCCTGTCAGAGATGTTGGTCAGGATTTTGCTCACCCATCCTCAAGGAGGCCAAAAAGTCTACCATGCTGTCTTCACTGCTGATCCCTCTCCTGCCTTGACTGACACTGTTCCCAGATACTCCGGTCTCAGTGAAACGGATGACAAGGCTTAACAAGTCTTAGACACCTTGAGGCTGCTGTTGAAGGGTGTTGGAATGAGAGGTGAAATACTATTTTAACATGCGTGACTAAACTTCTTGTCTCATTCATGGGCTGGGAGCAAGAAGATGAAGGGATCATCAGGGAAACCCAGAAAAAGAGGTCAAGAGAACATGTTTATGCCTTACTGGTTGGTGCCAGTAAGGAAAAGCCCTCAGCAAATTTCACTTGAGGATGCACTGGAGACTGGAGCTGGTGACTGAGAAGGGCAGATCGTATGTTGAGAGGTTGGTTAGAAGCTTCAGGCTGCAGACCTCACCTGGAAGATTTCTGTCAACCCTATGGGGCACACCAGACCAAGAAATAAACTCCATGGAAGACTAAAGACTACTTTTATTGAGACTGGCTCCAGTAACAAAATCTTGCAAGTCTGATTGTGCTTCCCCTCTTCTCTCTTTTATAACTGTGTGAATTAGGGAGGTGTCTGACTGAGACGTTTGTGCACACTTTCTACAAATCCCAGACTTAATTTGTGTTTTCCTTCTCATCTCCTTGATAACGGTTCTCCCCTCTCTCCCTCAAGGCCATCCTCTTTAC